>NC_040021.1:7964520-8119648 GCF_000972845.2 Larimichthys crocea
CAATTGGTAAATACCTTGGTCCAGAATGCTGGACACCATGGTTTGACAGAGAGTCATTACCGACGACTGGGAGACCTTCCAGTACTTCATAGAGAGCATCCAGAAGAGATCTGTCCTAACCCAGGTATATTCAGACCAATGGCAGAAATCCGTTCAGCTGCTATCCCCCTTCTGTGGTGGAGGAGGTACAGTACTGTATAGCACATTAGGACTGTAAGCTGCAAATACAAAGTTGATACTCCTCCTCTTTCATGTGTCATGTGCATAAGCAATAATATAAAATGTGCTTTGGCTCCACAGTTTTCCACCACTCATCCTGTTTTTTTATTTTACTCCCTGCAGTTTGTGGGACCCGCTGGTTTGACAGTGTCCGTTTTAAGGGCTCAGTGTCATGCAAATCAGCCGGGCTACCTGCCTACCCTTTGTACATTGAGGCTGTTACTGTTAAATCAATGACCCCAGCCATTGACACAGGGGAGATCTTCAAAACGTAAGTTGAGTTTATGTTGTGAAGAGTAAGAAACATAATAACCCAATGTTTCCTCGGATATCTAAGAGATTTAACATTTGAAAAGAGTCATACCTGACATTGTAAAATGACATCAAAGACAAAATGAGAATAGAACAGTTGAAATTTTGTTTTTTTTTAGATCTTAGATCCATTCTAATCATGTATTTAACGTTACTGATCTGTTGAGCATTAATATGTCTTCTTGCTTCAAAATTGATTAATTAACTGCTTGGCATTGTTGTTGTTTTTTTAGCTTCAATACACTGAGGGATTTGTTTGCGTGATGTAGACCAGGACTGTGACAAAAACAGGGCAGCGACTACAAAGTTCGCTTTGGATGCGCATGCAAGTGATGGCAATGGCGAGGGCAATGGGGGCAAAATGGCAATGGAGGCAATGGCAATGGCAATGGAGGCGAAGGCAATGGAGGCAATGGCAATGGAGGCAAAGGCAATGGAGGCAAAGGCAATGGAGGCGAAGGCAATGAAGGCAAAGGCAATGAAGGCAAAGGCAATGGAGGCGTAGGCAATGGAGGCGAGGGCAATGGAGGCGATGGAAATGGCAAGAATAATCCATAATTCATTTTATTATTTCCACCTGTACTTTTCCTATAATGAAAATGCCTATTAATCAGTCTGTCTTTTCTTCTTTGTGAATATTAAATCATTGACTTGTTTGTGGAGGATAAATACGAGCAAAAATAATCAACAGTCTGTAGCAATAAAAAATACTGATCAAATCTCAAATCTTTTTTGTCACTGAGTTCACTCATAACTTTACACAACGTATTCTTACTGTACTAATGAGCTCATTGGCTTACATGAAGATGTGATGTGGTGTGAGTAATGCAGACTAGTTTTCAACAGGTGGTTGGAGTTGATATGATATACAGACAGTAGGAGGTGCTGGTTAGCAGTACTGAACAACAGCAATGTGAAATATGGGAAAGCATAAGTCAGTGAATCTGAATTTAATATCAAAACACATGCACGTATTAACAGGCAGAGTTGAGACAGGTGACATTAGTTTTAGTTTGCCTCTTTCTTTCTCAAACTGTAATACTATAAAATCTTCCTATTGATTAATGGAAATAATAGTTTGTATTTTCAATGGAGCTTTAGTCCTCACAACCTCACTCTTTTCTCTTACCTAAATCACACCTTTGCCACGTTTCCCTCAAAGTCAAATGCTCCTGTTCGCTTATACCATTACATACTTTTCACAGCTACCTGCAGTCATAACTGCATTCATTTTCCTTGTTGGGTTTGGGCAAACGGTGCACTCAAAAAAAAAAGTTTGGCCACTAATGCATTTCCATTACATAGAAATTTTCCATCCATTTGAATTACATGGCTTTAATATAAATAAACTCACAAACCTAATGTGAAGCAGGTAATACGATTTATGTAATAGTACTAATAAGCCAAAAATAACTGCATTCATTTTTTGCTGTTGGGTTTGGGCAAACAAATTGGCTCTATTAATATTGAATGCATAAACCTGGTTACTACTACACTACTGTGTAGTGGAATCACATTGAGTTTATTAGTACTATTACATAAATCTTATTACTTGCTTCACAGTAAGTTTATTAGATTATTTATATTAAACCTACGTAATTCAAATGGATGGAAATTTTCTATGTATGTAAAAGTCCTGCATTTTGGCCAAAATACGTGCCCAAAATATTTTTTGGAGTGCAGCGTAGGGTAGTGGTAACCAGGTGTATTACAAACATAAAAACATTTTTGAATAATAATAAGTGCTCACAGTGTAAACATTCATAAACAAATTGCATTAGAGACAGTTGAGCAGAAAAGGGAAATTGTGTGCCCAGATGAAAATGACAAACATAAATTAAGTAATTTGGATGTTTCAACAAAACTGTAAACATATGAATACCACATCAATATGTAGTGCATACATACATCAATGTGCACATGTCGTGAAAAACACATGTCGTGAAAAACAACCTTGTTCACTGTCCAGAACTCAGAATAATGCAGGACTGTGAACATGAGCAAGAATCAATTCCATATACTGTAGATTACATTACGCCAACAATGCTGAATACATTTTTTGTTTTGTTTTTTTAATTCCCAAAATATACTGCATGAATTAGTTTCAGGTGCCTGAACCTTTGTACCAAAGGAGAAAGCATGAAGGAAACATCTCAACATTTTTGCTGCATGAGCTAACTTTTGTTTGTTGTTTTTGTACAGAGTAGTCTGCAACAATGTGTACAGGCTGGACAGAGCATCATCATATTTCACACTGAAAACAAAGTGAGACTTGAACAGTTTATCTAATGCGCCCAAAGATGTACCTGACTGACATGGAAGAAGCTTTCCATCCCAAAGTATGTAGAAGCAAGTCCAAAGACAACTAAAAAGCATGAACTACAATATTAGGAATTAGATCAGAATGTCTTAACAAACCTTGTGAAATTTCACCAGATGATCTATTGCCTCTTTGACACTGATCTTCTTGGGCCACTTCCTTTCCAGCTGGTTGTGGAGTAAAAAGATGCAGCGAGACAAGACGAGTTAGTCATTACAAACTTGTCCTGTGAATCAGTCAAACCTGTCTGACAGGGAGAAATGTGTCTGTACCTCCCTTCTGGCACCATGAGTTACTACTGTATGGTTACAGGAACGCCCTGAAACTTTGCAATGATTCTCAATAAAAATCACGAATGTAGCCTGATTGTTCCTCAATGCTAAAATCTTGTATTGTATTATGTGACAAATCTAAAGCCCCTCCCTCATTATAATGTATGTTAAATTGTCCTGTGTGCAAATCATCATCATGCTTTGGTATTTATCATCGATCTTACAGGACTACTGGTTAATACCTTTGTTTGGCTGCAAACGTGTCAGAAGATGAACGGCCTGTGTAGTCATCAGTAAATATTCAGGTAATATGTGTGACTATGCCACCTTTGATATAATACATAAGAAAAATCTGATTCCAAAAAAAAATAATTCAGATAAGAACTCTTTTCCCTTTCTTCTGTTGCTGACTTACTAGTTTAAAAAACAACTAGTTTAATTGTTTTTTTGGACAATTATCCTGCAGGATCCACAGTCTGTGAGCTATTTGTGTTCACTGTTCACATGCTGTTTCTGTTTGGAGCTACTTGCCAGCCTTCAAAGAAAGTAAGAGATGTCGATTGATCTGTCCATCTCTATTGTGTGTGCGCATGTTCATTCAGTTATTATCTAAGCCAGTGCATGAGAGGTTGTTGTTAGTGGTTGAAAGAGAGAGATCCTGACAAACCACTTTAGCTTAATCTCTTAAATGCAATGTATCCAGCTGTCAAAATGTTTTGTTACTGTGGTTATCCACTTTACTTAACCAAACCACCTATTACTACAACCCTTATGTGGCCAATAAATGTATAACCAAAGGTTATAATTAAATAATATAACAAATTAAAATTAATTAATTAAATTTGATTTGATTTATTTGATAGGGATGGCGCAATTTAACATAGTTCTAATCTAAAGCATGAAACTGATGTGCTGCACAGAGATCATTTAAATTATACAGTCCATAGGTATTGCTAATTCTCAACTTCTGTCCCTAGTTAGGTTTTACATGTTCAGTGTGATTAAAATATACAGCTTTAGGTTTCATAGAAGCAGAGTGCAATATAGAAACGTAGAATTATCACGCAACTTAAACATGATGACACTGCAGACCTGTACATGAGGAGATTTTCTCTATCCGAACCATAATTGAGTACCCCTGACTTACAGCATTACATACTTCTTCATTTAAATACTTCAAACTTTTCTTCTTCCCAGAGCACAAAGTTACATGCAAGAACAGACATGAAAGGCACATATGCCTTTGTTGTAAAATCGTTATATCTAGAATTTATTTTATTTCAGCTGGTAATTTGTTCCCTAGGATATGATTAATAGTTGGACAGACTGGACAGACTGGTTGTAAATTATCTAGGACGGTGCATGACAGGTTGTTGTTAATAGTTGAAACAGGTATATTGACTAACCTCTCACAACCCAATGTACCCAGCTTTCCAAATGGTCTGTTACTGTGAGACTAATTATCTAATTTATTTAACCACAACACCTAAATAACCAAACTGCCCCCACGTGGCCAAGAAATGCATATTGCAAGTGTGGCAGGAGGGCGAGAATAGCTATGACAAGGATGACCGAGATGTCACTTTTCGAGGATAGGTCGACAGCGCCACCTGGGGAGAACTAAACCCCCGGAACTCAGCAACTTTAACTTAACTATGCTCAAGTTTAATGGTCACACAGGTTCAATAATACACATAATCAAGTGTGATTTTATTTAAATAAATAAATAAAAATCTACTTTGTGCATCAAAAATAATCAAACCAATCAAGTGACTAAAGAATATATAGGTCATAAACCATCACAATGATAAGCAACTGTGGCAGACATGTATCGTAGCTTCACTGCTGTCCAAAATAAAACAAAGCAAGGGATGTACAAACAAAAAGCCCCTAAATTTATTAGTGTAATGTGTATTTTGATATAGTTTCTTAACTGTAGTGGCACCAATGGCAGAAGTTTACCAGATTGCATTCAGTTGACTTCCTCCCTCCTCCTCTTGTCTGTCTTATTTTTTCATATTTCAACATTACTGGAAGAAAGATGTGAATATACATAGACAGAAATATTCCTCCTGTGTAAGCATGCTAGTTTTAGTAAAACACCCAAAGAACATAAGGTTTTCCCACATCCACACAGTGGGAAAGTATTCTCCCCCCTTATTTTACATTCTGCACGATGCACTGCAGAGTTTCTTTACAGCACCTTTCAAAAGTGCTTATCTCCTGAGGAAATGTTGACAGTGTTGATGTAGTAGGAATCACTTTGTATCTTCGTGCACCCCTCACTGGGTGTGTGTATGCACCTTTGGGTGTATGTGTGTACATTCAAAATTTCCAGGGGTTTGTGTGGATGTAGGCTCACATCAGGATAGTTGAGGAAAACATGGCAAATGTGTGATTTAGTTCAAAGAAAAGAAAGTGTGACGAAAATACAAACTGTTACTTCTGTTATTATTATGTGCATGTGTGCTGATATAAAATTCAGATTCACTGGCTAATACTCACATTTCACATTGCTGTTAATTAGTACTGCTATCCAGCACCTCCTGCTGTCTGTATAACATATCAGCTCCCACCACCTGTTGAAAACTAGTCTGCATTACTCACACCACATCACATCTTCATGTAACCAATGAGCTCATTAGTGCAGGAAGAATAAGTTGTGTAAAGTTATGAGTGAACTCAGTGACAAAAGAGATTTGATGCATCAGTATTTTTTATTGCAACAGACTGTTGATGTGTTATTTTATTATTTTATAATCACAAAGAAGAAAAGACAGACTGATTAATAGGCATTTTCCATTATAGGAAAAGCACAGGTGTAAATAATAATATTAATTATGGCTGTATTCCATTTAGATGTCAGGGTACTTTTCAACCGGTCTATTCTCACTTTGTGCTTAATGTCATTTTGCAACTCAGGTGTGACCTTGTTTCAAATGTTAAATCACTTCCATACATCCAAGGAATATTGGTTTATTAATTCTTCCTACTCTTCACAACACAAGCACAGTGTTTGTTTAGGATGCTAGCACAAGAATAAAATATGGTTCAGCCAGGTTTAAATATTTCAGGTATTACATGCCTCCATTTTCCTCATGGGGCTTGTTATAAATAAATGTCATCTTATCTAAATGTACAGCAGCTCCAGCCTCCATTGATTGATTGTCCAAAAGTAGGACATGTAAACTTTTTAATTCTTTCCCAATGAGGCAACTTACGTTTCGAAGATCTCCCCTGTGTCAAAGGCTGGGATCATTGCGTTAACAGTAACAGCCTCAATGTAGAGTGGCTGTTCACAGTCATACACGCTGTTTTTGGCTGACACTGAGTCCCCAGAACGATCAGTTTCAACCCAGTCGCTCCAGCACACTGCAACAAGGAACAAATGACAGACGGGATGAGTGCTGGAAAGCTGTGGCGCCAAAGCACAATTCCAAACTACTATATTTCCTGCTAAAATGCCTGATGCAAAAATGTAAAATGAGCTGAAAAACAGACGAATAGTGTCATAACGTCTAAAGTTTGAATGAAGTCTGTATCTGAAAGTATGTAGAAGTAGTGAAAGTTTGAGGTTTGTAGAAAGATTTGAAGTTTGTTCTATCCATTTCAAACATTAACTTTTTTGAGGAAAAGTTGAATATTTTAAAAAGTATGAAAGGTTTGAATTATTCAAATACACGCCATTATGTGGTGAATGAGCTGAACATAGTGACATTTGAATGGTTTTCTAGCACAAGTATCTGGTGGAAATTAAAAGTGTTGAAGGTTTGTGGAAAGATTTGCAGGTTGTGCCCTTCATTTTTAATGTAATAATATTGAACATGGTAAAAGCTGAATATTTAAAAAGTGTGAATGGTACGAATGAGTAAAATAATAGCCATCATGTTCTAAATGAGCTGAACATTGTGATATTTGAATGGTGGACAAAATGGGAGTAGTTGGGTGCCAAAAAAAATGGGTGCAAGAATAATAATAAAGATTTGAAGAACAATATTGTGGACGCAGATTCAGCATCCACGCAGCTTAACACTCGACAATGTTCTCATACAGTACAGTACCTCCTCCTCCACAGAAAGGGGGATAGCAGCTGAAACGAATTTTCACATCACTGTTCTCGGTTTCGGTCTCAATATCTATTGGGTTAGAGCAGATCTTTTCTGGATGCTCTCGATGAAGACGTTGGAAGGTTTTCGAGTTGTCCTCACTGGAGTCAGCTTTTTCAAACCATGGTGTCCAGCATTCTGGAGAAGGTATTGAAATTGAGAAAAGTTAGTAACAGGATAAAGAACAGAAGAGATTAGATCTAGACCAGTCTTTAATGTAAAAAAAAGATACAAAGACACAGGCAATGTAAATGTTAAAAAGCAAAATATGTGATCTGCTTACGAAAGTGGGTGGGACAGTAGCAGGGCCATCCTGCTGAACATCCTGAAACAAAACAGTAGATGTCAGAACTTTCTATTCAAAGTGAAACACTGAATAGTTTAGTTTGTACTTCAACCATCAGGATTTTTACTGAAATCAGTCACTAACCTGGCTTCATTTGATTGAAGTGGGATGCTCCTGTGTGACAAAGTATTTTCATTTTTTAAATTTTATTTTTAAATCTTACTAGCTCACAAAAACATGTTAGAATTATTCTTTCCACTCCTAAAGCATAACTGTTATTTTCCCACACTCATGAAGATACCGCACACTGGATGGACAACAGTGAAGGTTTTTACTTTTTTTAACTGCTGCCTTGGGTGATCCTTGCTGGTGGCTTTCTGTTAAAAATAATCAGGAGCATGTTATAAACTGAGACTGAATCTGATTATAGAGTAATCAAAATTGTACTTATAATCATGACCATTGCAGTTATCGAGATGATCCTACCATATATCAGTCCAGCAACAATGGCAATTGTTAACTATTGGAGAAAATTTAAAAGGTTAAAATCCCACAATATACAGACCTTGCACATTTCTATAGAAAATGTCGAAAAACATATTTATGTTGAAAATATAATACAAAAAGTCATACCAGTTTGATCATGATTGCAGATAATAAGGGGCCTGTAGAGAAGTTTTGAATTTATGAATACAAAGTACTGTGTGCAGTATTAAAACAAGTAAAAAATTCAAAAATTCTCATCGGAAGTTTTGCCGCTCACACCCAAAGAAAACAACACCTCAATTATTTCTTAAATGAATGGTTGGAAATAATGTGTTCAGCTCCACCTTTGTTCTGTCTGCCACAATTCAGACAAACATTTGGCTGCCTCTTGCACTTAGCGGTCATGCTATCTCCGCAAAGGATAACTCAAGTGCAAGCAGCAATTAGTGCGTAGCATCTGTACATTACAATTAATGTAGGAGCTGTTTAGGCGTGGAGAATAATTTGTCTCACGGTAACATAGCATTTTGGCACCTGAGTACATTACGTCTGAGAGGTGGTAAACCACAGGTGGTTTTATAAAGATCTTCCTATCAAACACTAACAATGGGCAATCATGCACTGTCCTAGATAACTTCCAACCAGTCTGTCCAGATCGTTAAACGACAGTGAACAAACAACACAATGGGACAATAAATGTCACTCTGAAACACATTACCAACTGAAATCAAGAGATAAATAAAAATGTTTAGAACAAAGGTTAAAGCAACATTTGTAACATTTATAACATTTGTACCTTAAAATAACTAAGCTAAATAACTACTGCTAAAACCAGACGTGGTCAAATCTTCATAAGAAACACTGAGATAGCCAATGACATAGTCAACTAATTCATAAACTAATTCATATCCCACAGGGTTTGGAGGCTCAATACTACCATAAATATTTGAGCAAGACTTAACCCTTTGTCAAATACTTTTGTTTATCAACAGATACCGGTAAAATTACATAACCATCACCCTCAGCTGTACTTCATAATTAAGTGTTAAAAAGCAAATGTTAAACTAACAGGAAGGGAAGCCTTCTCAGGGAAGGAACCCAGGGAGCTGGAGGCCACCAAAGCTCACACAATAGAGACTAACACAGCAAAGAGGCAGGAAGAACTACAGAAGTTGAAGGGACTGGAAGAACCACAGGGATTGGAGGAACTATAAGAAATGGAGGGATTGGAAGAACCATGAGGACTGGAGGAATTTGGACTGCCATGGTGACAGTGCATGAGGAGCAGGTGCACTGGACCGCTGATGGAGAATTAGGGACTGTTGACTGGACACTGATGGTGGGAAGTGGAAAGTTTTGCAGATCAATCTCAACCAAGGAGATGATGTGTTCAGCTCCATCTTTGTTTTGTCACAGTCAAACCTCATTTTCTTGCATACCTGTTTCACAAATGTAATTACAAGAGGATACAATGGGTTGAAACAGGCACACAATAGGTCCAAAGACATATCCTGTTTCAGAATTATCTGAATGCAACATTTCAGCTCTTTTTCATGAGAAATGCTGAGAAGGTCAATTCTCTGGTCACTTACAACCAGACCCACCAAAAACCACAATGTGGTGTGGAGGATCCTGTAAAACTACATACCCATCACCCTCAGCTGTACTGTGTGTTTATGCCATGTGGCTGAAAACTTCCTCTTCCCGGTTGTCCAAAATGCTTGTAGTACAAATATTAACACTCTGCATTGCTGCGAGCTCACAGACTGCCTGGATAATAAACTTAGCTAACACGAGCTAACAGCAGCTATAGCTCATAATAGTTTACTTAACGGTCCATCAGGACACTGTAAATCACAAAGAGTTGATACACAGCAGCCAGAAGACGCTAGATCAAAAACCAGAAAACATTCTCACCTTCAATTATGATCCAGTTACCAAAATTACTGAAATAGTTGGTGGTGTGTAACTTAGTGTTGTGAGTGAGTTATTGTACACAGAGTGCAAAGTTACATAGTGTCAGAAGAGACATATGGGGCGCAGAGTGGAAATCTTTAACAACCTGGGACTTGTAAACCCTTGACAACCCTTGTAAGTTATCTAGGGCAGTGTGTGATTGGCCATTGTTAGTGTTTGATAGGAAGATCATCACAAAACCACCTGTGGTTTACTACCTCTCATACAGAATGTACCCAGCCATCAAAATGATATGTTACTGTGAGACAAATTATGGTCCACCAAATAATTGTAATGTGAAAATGCTATGCACTAATTCTTATCTGCCACCTGCATATGAATCAACCTTTTATAATGGCCGAGATAGCATGACAGTTGCTTTTAACTGCAAGAGGAAGCCAAATGAAATTTTTGTCAGAATTATGGCATTTGCTGCAGCTGTGCAGTTTCAGCTATCCCCCACACCAGTCCCTGTAGTTCTTCCAGTCCCTGTAGTTCTTCCAGTCCCTGTGGTTCTTCCAATCGCTGTGGTTCTTCCAGTCCCTCTATTTCTTATAGTTTCTCCAATCCCTGTGGTTCTTCCAATCCCTCCATTTCTTATAGTTTCTCCAATCCCTGTGGTTCTTCCAGTCCCTTCAACTTCTGTAGTTCTTCCTGCCTCTTTGCTGTGGTACTCTCTATTGTGTGAGCTTTGGTGGCCTCCAGCTCCCTGGGTTCCTTCCCTGAGAAGGCTTCCCTTCCTGTTAGTTTAACATTTGCTTTTTAACACTAAATACGAAGTACAGCTGAGGGTGATGGTTATGTAATTTTACCGGTTCTGGTGATAAACAAAAGTATTTGACAAAGGGTTAAGTCTTGCTCAGATATTTATGGTAGCATTGAGTCTCCAAAACCTGTGGTAATTAGTTGATTATCTCATTGGCCATCTCAGTGTTTCTTATGAAGATTTGACCACCTCTGGTTTTAGCAGTAGTTATTTAGCTTATTTTAAGGTACAAATGTTATAAATGTTACAAATGTTGCTTTAACCTTTTAACATTTTTTTTTATCTGGAATTAATTTGATTTCAGTTGGTAATGTGTTTCAGAGTCAAGAGACATTTATTGTCCCATTGTGTTGTTTGTTCACTGTCGTTTAACGACCTGGACAAACTGGTTGGAAGTTATCTAGGACAGTGCATGATTGCTCATTGTTAGTGTTTGATAGGAAGATCTTTACAAAACCACCTGTGGTTTACCACCTCTCAGACGTAATGTACTCAGGTGCCAAAATGCTATGTTACCGTGAGACAAATTATTCTCCACACCTAAACAGCTCCTACATTAATTATAATATGAAGATGCTATGCACTGATGCACAGATGAGACAGCATGACAGCTGCCTTTAAGTGCAAGAGGCAGCCAAATGTTTGTCTGAATTGTGGCAGACAGAACAAAGGTGGAGCTGAACACATTATTTCCAACCATTTATTTAAGAAATAATTGAGGTGTTGTTTTCTTTGGGTGTGAGCGGCAAAACTTCCGATGAGCATCATTGTTTACGTCTCTTGGTATCCTAAATATCTTCGAGTACTGTATTTAAGGAGAGAGACCGAAGATGCTCATTCATCCCACAGAGGTTCATGAAACCATACTGAGAGTTCCTGTATCCAGTTTCTTCTGTTCTGCAGAGAAAGGTAACATAATATCTCTTCTGCGTTTAAGTTTTAAAAATTTCAAGTAGCCTCTGATTGTGACATACTAAAGCTGCGTTTCTGTGAATGAGAATTTTTTGTTTTAAGTGAACGTTTACTTGTTTTAATATTGCACACAGTACTTTGTATTCATAAATTCAAAACTTTTCTACAGGCCCCTTATTATCTGCAATCATGATCAAACTGGTATGACTTTTTGTATTATATTTTCAACATAAATATGTTTTGACATTTTCTATAGAAATGTGCAAGATCCATATATTGTGGGATTTTAACCTTTTAAATTTTCTCCAATAGTTAACAATTGTCATTGTTGCTGGACTGATATATGGTAGGATCATCTCAATAATTGCAATGGTCATGATTATAAGTACAATTTTGATTACTCTATAATCAGAAATAGATTCAGTCACATTATATAACATGCTCTTGATTTTTTTTAACAGAAAGCCACCAGCAAGGATCACCCAAGGCAGCAGTTAAAAAAGGTAAAAACCTTCGCTGTTGTCCATCCAATGTGCGGTATCTTCATGAGTGTGGGAAAATAACAGTTATGCTTTAGGAGTGGGAAAAAAATCGAACATGTTTTTGCGAGCTAGTAAGACTTTCTTTCTTTCTTTTTTTTAAATACTTTTTCCTTTGTCACACAGGAGCATCCCACTTCAATCAAATGAAGCCAGGTTAGTGACTGATTTCAGTAAAAATCCTGATGGTTGAAGTACAAACTAAACTATTCAGTGTTTCACTTTGTATAGAAAGTTCTGACATCTGTTTTTTATTTCAGGATGTTCAGCAGGATGGCCCTGCTACTATCCCACCCACCTCCGTAAGCAGATCACACCTTTTGTTATTTACATTTACATTGCATGTGTCTTTGATCTAGATCAAATCTCTTCTGTTTCTAATCCTGTTGCTAACTTATCTCAATTTCAATACCTTGGCCAGAATGCTGGACACCATGGTTTGAAAAAGCTGACTCCAGTGATGACGACTGGGAGACCTTCCACTATCTTCATAGAGAGCATCCAGAAAAGATCTGCCCCAACCCAGTAGATCTTGAGACTGATGGTGTGAAAATTCGTTTCAGCTGCTATCCCCCTTTCTGTGGAGGAGGAGGTACTGTACTGTATGAGAACATTGTCATAAGCTGCAAATACAAAGTGGATTTCTCCTTGTCTTTCATTGTTTCTGTGTACAGGCATTCATTTAGAATTGTGTTTTGGCACCACAGTTTTCTACCACTGATTCTGTCTCTCATTTGTTCCTTGTTGCAGTGTGCTGGAATGACTGGACTGAAACTGATCGTTCTGGGGACTCAGTGTCAGCCAAAAACAGCGTGTATGACTGTGAACAGCCACTCTACATTGAGGCTGTTACTGTTAACGCAATGATCCCAGCCTTCGACACAGGGGAGATCTTCAGAGCGTAAGTTGCCTCATTGGGAAAGAATTAAAACGTTGACATGTCCTACTTTTGGACAATCAATCAATACTTAACACATGTTTCCTGAAGTTTCCAAATGATAAAGATGCCTGGAGCTGCTGTTTATAATATGAATGGAAACTTTGTGGATGCATGAGAGTTATTCCCCTCGATGCTCATGTACTGATTATGCCTTGTACTAAATTTCTGTGTGCTCTTTTTCTTTATATTTTATTTTTTCCTGTGCCTGATGAAGGAAACATAATTGACCTTCTTCAGACATTTTGACTTGTAGGAAGAGCAAAGGTGTTACTAGTAACATTAACAATGGATGTGTTCTAATCAAGTGTCCCAGTACGTCATGACAGTGTGACAGTGAGTCAGCATGTGTGATACCAGGACCCTGACATCTAAATAGAATACAGCCATAATTAATATTATTATTTACACATGTACTTTTCCTATAATGGAAAAACGCCTATTAATCAGTCTGTCTTTTCTTCTTTGTGATTATAAAATAATAAAATAACACATCAACAGTCTGTAGCAATAAAAAATACTGATGCATCAAATCTCTTTTGTCACTGAGTTCACTCATAACTCTACACAACTTATTCTTACTGCACTAATGAGCTCATTGGCTTACATGAAGATGTGATGTGGTGTGAGTAATGCAGACTAGTAACAGGTGGTGGGAGCTGATATGATATACAGAGAGCAGGAGGTGCTGGATAGCAGTACTGACCAACAGCAATGTGAAATGTGGAAGAGCATTAGCCAGTGAATCTGAATTTTATATCAACACACATGCACGTATTAACAGAAGTAACAGTTTGTATTTTCGTCACACTTTCTTTTCTTTGACCTAAATCACACATTTGTCATGTTTTCCTCAACTATCCTGATGTGAGCCTACACCCACACAAACCCCTGGAAATGTGCACACATACACCCAAAGGTGCATACACACACCCAGTGAGAGTGCAAGAAGATACAAAGTGATTCCTACTACATCAACACTGTCAACATTTCCTCAGGAGATAAGCACTTTTGAAAGGTGCTGTAAAGAAACTCTGCAGTGCATCGTGCAGAATGTAAAATAAGGGGAGAATACTTTCCCACTGTGTGGACGTGGGAAAACCTTATGTTCTTTGGGTGTTTTACTAAAACTAGCATGCTTTCACAGGATGAATATTCTGTTTTGTGCAAATTTGGACAGAAATGTTGATGCAGTCCAAGCATTTTGTGCAAATTTGGACAGAAATGTTGATGCAGTCCAAGCATGCTAGCATTAGTAAAACACTTGGTATGCATGTCTGTCTTCCAGTAATATCATAAGTACAAAAAAATAAGACAGACAAGAGGAGGGAGAAGTCATCTGAATGCAATCTGGTTAACTTCCCCCTCTCTCTTCACTTTGCTAAGATAAAACTGGAGCCATTGATGGTGAAGCAAAATGAAATCTGCAACACTGAAGTGTCGTGATGAAGCTTCATAACATTACGGTATTCCATTCTCTTCCATTAATCTCCCAATATTCCATGGCTGTGGAGGCCTATTTATAGACCAGGGGATGATTAAGTGTTGAAGCACTGTGCCACGGAGGGAACCAAGCTCATTTTCTTTTTCCCATCCTCTCTTTTTCTTCCTTATTCTCTATACTTCCCTTTCTTTCCCTCTCCTGGTGTCTTTATCTTCTTGCTGTTTCCCCCCCAACCTCCTCTTTTTCATAAGCACATACTATATTGCACACCAAGCTTCTTTCACATAGTTTAGTTGTCAGTGAAATTGGACTCAAGGGGGTAAGGATAAGTCCTTCATTTCCATTTCTTTTCTATTAAGCATTTGACAAAAGGCTTTATGGAAGTGTTAATTGTTATGAGGCTACACGAGGAAGAGTGACGGCCTTAGCAAGAGCAGATAAAGCTCCACCCAACATGTTGTTAAGCCGGATCAAAACTGAAGGATGTCCATTACTTGTGAATGCAGGAGATGAATATGAGCAGAGGGATCCTCACTTATGCCTGCGATTGCAAGGTGTCCTTGAGTGGAAGTAGAGCACATGAAAAACGGTTTAGCTCATTTTAATGTGTACAGACGTGATTAATGGGGGTGGGGGGGGGAAGTAAGGAGAAGAGGAGAGGAGAGGACTGACCTCACCAAGCTCAAGACCGGCCTCATTTCATCACCTCCAGAACAGCGAGGGCATAAATGAGATCAAACCCCTTCTTTATATTTCCACACTGACGCTCTATCTGCTGGTCCACAACTAGATTTTTTTCCCTGAGTTTTGCAGGGGTTTAGGTGGAAATATTTTCCTGCGGGGGTGGATTTTGTACAGGGCTTACCGACGATGCTCAGGACCTTTGTAACAAGTATTCGTCTGTTAAAAGTCCTCCAAAGATTTGTGCAAGGAAGAGAAACCACTGAAAGCAATCTGAAAGACGTGAGGCTTGAATATGTTAAAATGGCTATTTTCTCAGTCAGAAAAAGCGGAAAAGTGTCTGCATGTAATTGTGTGTGGGATGTTTGAATTTTCAGAGAGTTTATGCAACGGTTTCTTTGCATGAGCAAAAGAGATGTCCTTCTGTCACTAAGCATAAGAGTTTGAGATTGAAAGTGGCTGCTTTTATTGCGACTGAACGCATCTCATATGTCCTTAAATCTCTCAGTTCTTTGCAGAGACCGAACAAGCGGTGCTTGACAAATTCGTCACACTATTTAATATTTCTGTTTATCTGTCCAATATATTTTTGTACCGCTGCAGTCTTGGCAACCCATGAAAACACTTGAGCTGTCGAAGGCACAGTCCATGTACCTTGAGTTATATTTAATAAATCCCTAACCAGGCAATTTCATAATTCTCAAATCCACGCGTCAAATGGTATTTATTCTAAAGACACAAATTTATCACATTTATGATGCTATAAATTTGATTCATGCTGAATTATGTGAAAATGAATGATAATAACTACATTCTGGGTAGTGAAACAGCAACTTTAAATCCCTCTTACCAAAGCAATATGAGCCTGAAAAGCTATTAGAGCATGACTCCTGAGAGATGAACAAGACAAAAGCGTTATGCCTGTACCTTTCCGGAAGGTGAGAACAATACCAGGCTATTTTCACTCTGACAAGCCATATTAGTCGTGCCAGCTTTTGCCTGCCGGCAACTCCTACGTGATAGCTGTCTGGGACATTTTGTTTCCAGTCACAGTAGCTGATCCCTTGATTGAAAACATTGAATGCTGAGAGGGTGTTATCCCTGTTTGGAGTTTCTGATCCTGGATGTCTGAGGCAACTGCTGGGCCCTCATCCCCTGCTGCAACAGTTGATCCCTGGATCTTTGTGGAAACAGAGTGGATTGCATTACAAAGATGGAAGGCTGAAAAAAGGTCAGGGATGTGTGCCTGTTATAACCCCTCTCTGAGAAGAAGGTAAGGTTTCAATATGTAAAGCAGAGTTGAGACCTTCTCACAAAAACCTTCCCATATTATCGTAACTGTGACGTCTTTGGAGAAAACTGGCTGTGATTTCCTGCATCACCTGCTATGTGTGGACACAGATTTAGTTTTCATAAGACTTGTTGATGGTGGTGGCATTCTTTTCTTTGTAATGGTCTGTGAAATGGTGGGAATTAGATCAGGCCATAATGAGTTACTAATAGGCACCAAGAGAGCCCATTAACAAACCCCAGATGTGCACAAATCAACTGTGTGTGTCCGTTCTTTATTTACACTTTCATGTTTGGCTTTGAAAGGCTATCCTCTTAATCCTGTTCAATTACCCCAAAAAATGGAGATGTCTTTGCAGAATAATATGTTTATTGGTGGCTTTTCTGTATCAGAACGTGAAGCCTTGTGTGTTCCTCTCTTATTCTCCAGTCTCTTTCTCTGCAGGCAAACCCTTGGCAACGACTGGCCCAATGGGGGAACTCACTTTTTGTACGCATTGCCAAGATTTCTATTTGATGGCCAAAATATGTAGGCAGATGGATGCTTCTGTCCACGCTTTGTCTATTTCTCTCCTTCAGACTTTCTCTATGGGTCTCTATCAGTCTCTCTCTCTCTCTTAAACACACACACACACACACACACACACACACACACACACACACACACACACATACACACAGGGGGCTGTTTCCTCATCATTCACACTGAGAAATGCCCTGTAAGGACGTCCTTATCCTGCAAACCAGACTCTGCTGGATGCTCTGTAATAACAACTCCAGCCGTCCACCATCCAATCAGCCTGGCTCTCTGCTGTGTATGCGTGTGTGTGTTTGTGTGGATCTGTGTCTGTGAATATGTATGATTTTTTTTTTCTCCCTAAGATCTGTAACCACAAAGCACAGAAAGCATTTATTTTCCTGACAAGACCGAAGACATAAACGACTCTTACAAAATAAAGGGGAAGAAAGGAAGATATTTATTTATTATTTATTTTGTGTTGTTATGCAAGTGTGTTTATGGGTTCCTATTAGTAAATCTCAGCATTTTATATTTATCTTATAAATAATGCCATTGACATTGGCATAACCATGCTGAGAACCATAAATAAAATGAAAAAAATAAAATGTATAATATATGAGTACTTGAAATATAGTGAGCATACAGATGGACAGGAGTGGATTATGCGGCAGGAAAAGTTTGAGAAGTTCCCATGGACATTCTGACTTTTTTTTTACACAAGAAAACTGGGACAGCTTTGCTTTGCAATAAAAATATTGTCAATCCTAACCGACTACAGCTACTACAAACTTTTCATTCCCATCTTTCAGTGTATTTGATTTTTTTTGTAATATATTGAGTTTTGATTGATACTGAGTGGCATTTAAAGCAAGGTAAGACTATGAAACATAATCTTTTATTTTTCCTTATACAGTCCTGTCTGAATGCCTGATCAGACCTCCTCTCAGGGTTAGACGTGTACAGAATGTGATGCTTTGGTTAGAGACGTTGCACTTTTTTTCATTTGTATCTGATGAGCTCATGTAATTCCAGTATAGCTCCACCCATCTTCAACATGAATCTAATCATACTGAGTGTGATGTGGCTTTCAAGGTGAACAGACCCCACAGCAGACATTTTGACTCATCACAGAAGCTAAAGCGCAGGTAGCTCTAATAACATTAACATTGGCTCATTTCCATTAAATTCCCAGTAAGCCATGACAGTAAACCACGATAGCAGAGCTCTGGCTGGAACTGCTATTGCACTCGTTAATAATGTTATTGATCACACCTGTGCTTGATATGTCAAAATGTCTGCCGTGGAAAAAAGGGTCCACACTGGGATCATTACAGATCTAGCCTGTGAGTCTGTAAGTGAGGATGGAGGAGTCACAACTGTCTTGGGAATCACCAGTATTGATTTTTATTATCATGATACACCGCACTGCAGGTGCACTAACAACTTCCCCACAATAAAGCCAGGCAGTTTCTATGTTTAAAAAAACACCTCCAAACTTACTGCCATCGTTATTATTCTCCCAAATGATTGCTGTTACTCTTTGGATAGCCACACCAGGTGTGACATTTGTCCCGCCCACAAGTTACCTGATTGGGCAGGCTCTCTACTATAGCCTATCCCTAAAGAGCATCCCACTTCCTGCTCATTCCTAGAAATCGTTCTCCGAAGCTAACTCCACAACTGTGATCTTGGTAAGCAAACTCTAAATTTAGCAACCATGAGGACTGATGAATCAAGCTTTATTTGTTAGGCGAGCTACCTTATGCATTTGCTGAACCTGCAGGCTATGTTTTGACTGCACAAAGTGATTTGGGCTATAGCCATAATTATATATTTCTGTGAGTCTATACTAAGTCATATTGGTGACTGTATGTATTTTGTGTATATTGTTGTATATTCTACACATATGGCTGTATGGTAATGAAGTATTTGTCCATAATTCTGCAATATAGTGGGACTTTATAACTACTACAGTACTGTAATCAATCTCTATGATACCACCACAAATGTAAAGTGTCAGTAGTAATTGTTCCAGTCATGGTAGAACTGGTAGAATTTCCATTTTACTTAACCATCATGTTAATGATCTAATCTCTAATGCCATAGTAGATAGAAGTTGCAGATGGCTGTTCCCAACAAAGTCGGTGCAAAGCTCCAGAAGTAAGCTTGTCTGACTGCAACTGCTGGAGGGGGGATTTGCAGGCATCCGTCAGCACTAAATGGAAGTGACAGTGTGCAGAGAGGTCCTAATTACTGTCTCACTTGACTAATTGTCGTCTCTGAAGAATGTATTCCCACTGAGGTCCAAGCGTACTTATTGACATCACTGCTTAAGACATATAGGCCAGTGCTGACTTTTCCATGCTGTTAATGTTCAAAGTCAGTGCTAAAGAAAAGCCACAAGTGGGAGATGTATTGGACTCGAAATTCCCATGATTACAGGCTCAAGTGAGGCACGTATGGAATGTTGCATTTGTAAGAGCGAACATGGTTATATTGTAGCCAGGAAAAGGTTATACGTGTTATGTATGTGTGTGTGCTTGATGAGATTGTGGTTTTTATAGGGCTCTTGTTCAACTTGACAAAATGTTAAGACGTCCTTAGGTAGAGTCGTCCTAATATAATGCGCTGATGAAGTGAGACCATTGTTGGATTTCCCGAGCCAACCGCGTTAAAATAAACTTGTAGTGCTCGGAATAATGCGGCAGAGATGAGGCTTTAGTACAGGGCGGCTGAGCTGAATGAATGTCTTCTCTTTCAGGGTCTTACCATTCAAAGTGCATCAGCTTCTCGTTTCCATGGTTTCCTTCCCTGTGCCAATGCTATCTTTCCAGCAGTCTGACTGCGAGAGAGAGAGAGAGAGAGGGAACGAGCGAAGGAGGGAGAGAAAAAGGGACGGGAGAAAGAGAGGGAGGGAGAGAGCGAATGACAGAAGGCTTTTAGCAGTGGTTATCTCTCCTTTGCATAAAGTCCCCTTTGCATTACCCAGTCCATGAATGGCGTCTGAATAAACACAACAGCCAGCTCATGTGGAAGCCTCCGTGGGTTACAAGTGAGTGGGTGTGTATAAAGTAATCTAATTTGTGGTCTCCTTCAAAAAACGACACAGTTTGATTATGGATGAATAACAACAAAAAAAAAAGAAGAGAGAGCACATCTCCCAAATGGTATTTTCCTATTAGTCACAACGAGCTAAAGGAGCAGGAGTTATTTTAACATCATAATGAGACAATCTGCCATTCCCTTCACCTCCTCTCATCTAACTGCTTTACACACACACACGGTTATCTCATCCTGACTGGGCTTTAAGTGGAAGTGAAAAGTTTGATGAACTATAATCAAGATATCAGCAAACAAAATATGAACCAAGGTTACTTACAGGGGGGGAACGTAACCAAGTTTGTCCTTAAATAGCCTCTGTTCAGGCACAAACATAGAGTTATATCTAGATTTATATTAGAGATTTAAGTCAGAATCATTTGTGGCAGCCTTAATTCTATTCTGCAAATTAAGTTTTGAGAGTGTAAGGGCACCTGAGGACTTTTCTCAGCGCAGTACCTGAGTATTAGGCCAGAGGGCGCTGTGGCTTAAAGAGGAAACCCAACATGCCTGTCAGTTGATGTCTTCTCCCTGAGCTCAATAAGCATTCCTTTCATGCTGTGTGAAGCTCTGCTGACTTATACGGAAAAACCCAGAATCTCTCCATAATTATGCTAATGGTCCAGATGGTAGCATGATGAGTGCCTTTCTCTTTGATATTCTCACACTGCTGAGTGCTCGTGTGCAGGGCCCACGCATACTGACACACGTTCAAAGTCAATGTTCACACCATGTACTTGATCCCGTGTAATTACTTCATGTTTTTCTTTTGGGGTTGTTTTTAGCTGCCTCTTAACTATTAAACGCATTTGCTTTGATTTGCTTGTGGGGATCTGACAGATGTGGTAATGTGTAATATAGTAGCACTTTAACACCAACAGAAGAGCTTGAAGGTGCCATTATCCTTTGCTCATCCACACATTGTCTCCTAATTTATAACTCGTCTGCAGTCTAATAAAGATACACCTCATAGTCTGGGTAATGTGTAATAGGTTTTATGTTTATCCAGTGATTTAAAAAAAACACCACAAAGTAAGCCAAGGTCACATGGAAAGCCATGGTAACAACTTTATTTGGAGTAGTTCTACAACCCCCTCACACACACAGGCCAGTCATTCACACTTGAGTCACACAGTGATGGTGTTCATTCAGGCTTCAGGACTCCGGTGGCGCCCATCAAAGAGCTCCTTTCACGTCTCTGTTGGGATTAAATAGCCTTCGGTCACTGTACCCTGTACCCTGTACCTACAGCTCCAGCTCATGTTCACATGAGAGAGGGGGGTCCATGATAAGGTCCATGTTGTGTTAAATCAATAGCATGTAGGCCCATGAAAGATCTGCAGATATCCATCTTCTCCTGTGAATCATACCTCGTTTGAACTCGTTAATCAGACAGAAACGTGAAAGGCCTACTTACAATCTCAAGAGATGTATCGTCCGTCTTCCTTTTTTTTTCTTTTTTTGTAACCCCGAGGAATGTAACCAGCAGTGGAACCTTTGTGCCACTCACACCTTCACATCGGTGGATGGCTCACACTCGAGAATAGTCGACTTGCTGGAAGGCTTTCAAGTCTAAAGTGGAGTTATTTGCATAGGTTAAATATTCGTGCCTTTCACTGTCTTCCCGTCGATATTACGGATTTGCTGTTCTGCCAATTTTAAATTCCCTTCATCCCACATTCTCCTCCCACATCTCTGGAATGATGCAGGAAATTAAAAAGAGATTTAGAAAAGGGAAGTTGTGATTGACAAAATAAAAAGCATTGCATACCCTACTCCACACAGAGTAGGGAGAGGGGTGGGCAACGCAATGATATCCTGCAGGTATGAGATTATATCGCTAGTGTGCAGAGTTTGGCAAGTTATTGTGTGCAGTGCAGTGTATACATATTATTTATTAATGTGCCTTCGACAAACGCTTAGCATCGACTAAATCATTGCTGCTTGGTTGAACCCTGAAAGAGAACTTCCAGCAGACTCTCTGCTTTGTGCGGCCAGGACGCAGCTCTGCTGTGCCTCTGTCCAGGGTCCTGAATAGAGATCCTGCGCTCACCAAACACACCAAAATATACTAGAGGTCACAGTTGCCCCCAATCAGATACCACTTTACGGCAGATTAATGCCATAATAACTTTATTTTATCATCCTATAGAATAGCCCGTCACAGATACTTTGTTTTTGTGACTTGATCCGCTGATCTGGTGAAGTTAGTGTTGCTGTGTGCACTTTTTTTTCTTTTTGACCGACAAACCTTTAAACACATGCGAGCTATGGAAGAAAACAGCCGATAAAGATGGTGTAAAATAAAGTTTCCCCCTCCTCCCTCCCATCATTTCTCCCCTCGCCTCCCTTTCCCTCCATCCATCTCCCTCTCTCCACATTCTCATCCTCCTTGTTCTTTATCTCCTTCTATCTGTATATTCATCTCCCTCACTATCTCTCTCCCTTACTCTCTCTCTTTCTCTCTCTCTCTGTCTCTCTCTGGTGCGCGTTCACAACACTAACCTTGGCTCGACGTCAGAGCCTGTGCAGCAGTGCAGTATAATGGGAGCGCAAGCAACCCAGAGCGCCTCATAGGGGGCTGCATATCGCTGCTGTATCCTCTGCTTGGCGCTCTCTAGCCCCTCTCTCCAACCCTCTCCAATACCTCACCTATAGCCCATGCTTGGGCTCCCCCCTCCTCACTGGATCCGTACCCTTCGACATGGATGTCCCACCGTCCCTCGACCCGGAGGATTGTTGTTTCTTGGCGCATTGAAGGAGGAGAAGGGGAAGGGGAAGGAATCATGCCGGGACTGCTAATGGATTTAGGGAAAGCGCAAGTGACCATGCCGTGATCTTGCGCATCCAGGGCCGCCGTCACCCTGCCTTGCCCAACGACCGTAGAAGAATTACGGGGGAATCGAACCCGCGCACCGGGTGGATTAAACCACTGTGCATTTTTTTAAAAACAACATGAAGATTACCTCCCATCATCTGATGATAACCAGTCTCGTTTTCAGGTCCAACCTCAGGCTGATCCCGCTTCTGCTGCTGTTTCTTGGTTACTCTCGCGGGATGCCACACGTTTTAAGATTTGGTAAGAATCCGTTTGTTTATGATACGATGCCATCGGTAACGATGTCCAATCACACGGAGCTGCCTGTGTGATTCTCCACAGTGAAATGACATCCACGGGGGTGCACATTTATGGAGACATTTTGTCTCTGGTTTTGTGATGAACAGCGTTGAGTTGGCAAAACAATTTGACTGTAAAGAGAAAAAAATCAGATTTGTTCATGAACAGCGCACAGTTGCATCTTTCCAACATGATAATGTTTCATTGCACTGTTTCCATCACACCGTTAGAGATGAGTGGTGGTCTCCGCGAACCTTGAAACAGTAACTTTGAGAGAAAATCAACTGTAGCTAACCCGTAAAAAGGAGTTCTCTTATGCAACAGTTCACGGATATGAACAGGTGATGAGCATCACCTCCAGACTCACATCTCTGCACTAGTATAATGTATCTACACCGCCTTTTTTCTTTTCTTTTTTTTAAAGTGCTGACACCCCAACATGTCCTCTGCAGTCCATGTTTACATGTAAACATTACCCCTGGAGTGCGGATCAATCACTGTGATCCGTCACACAGGAGCCAATCAATACGCAATAGGCACTACTTTCCATCCTCAACCCCCACTGAACTGATACCCAGCCGTTTTTATACCTTTACAGGCATGGATAAAAAATAAATAATAATAAAAAATAGTTCCGGTTCACGGTGACTGACTGGCTGAGTCACGTTGGAAGCCAGTTAAATGCACCAAGCTATAAAAAAAAAATCATCTCTCACACACTGATGGTACTCAAGTGTATCTCATTAGCCTAAAAAAAAAACCGATTATCCACTTTTCTTCAAGAACCATAGAACAACGCCTGACAGAAGGATGACATAATTAATGTTGATTATTAAAGTACTTCCCTCAACAGCTGCCACTACAGCGCGTTATTGTTGCTGATTCACAACTTTAAAAATTGTTTGTGTCCAAATCACCAAATCACAGCCTCTTGTGGTTTTTGTTGTTGCTTAATTAGATCGGTCTCAGGGTGGCTTTCTGTTCAAAGTACATCTTAGAGTAATGGGGCACCCCACCACCACCACCACCACCATCAACACCTCCCCTCTCCACGTCTCCTCCCCTCCCGACAGCGGATGTCATCAAGTGTTGACAACGCATCCTCTCACAATCCCCCAATTCCCCCGAGGGTCCTGTTTAAGAGTCAGGCCGCGTCCGCAAGAGCCGCCGTTATGGCAACGGGGATGTGCTTGTCTTCCTGCTGCATCCTCATCCCCATGAACGATTCCCCCCCCCCACCACCACCGTCTCACAGGTTGTCTGACAGACGCCCGGCGTCTACTCTGTAATCCTTGGGTCCTTGCATAATAGTATTTGACGCGAAAGTTTTCCAAGGCGGGCAAATTTCTGTGAGATATTTGTAAAGTAGGTCTATATTGGTTGGATGCACATTGGATTGAAGGGACTGATCCCGCGGTGTATTTTTATATTTGCATGTGGTTATATTGGACATGCTGGATCTGCAAGGCATCTGGCATCAGTAAGCACGACAGGCATAACCATGCGAGATAAGAGGTGATTCATGTCACCGAGACCTTCAGCTCCGAGGTGGAAGCTTGATTTCTGTTTGTGATAGAGAAACAGAGCCTCTGTCCATGGTCCTGAGTAAAGGAGCCAATGAACCGACTGTTCAGGACCAGGGACAGAGAGCGAGGCCTGCGCCTGTTGCTGCACAAAAAAAAAGAGGCGTTCTGCAAAAGCTTTAGTCTTTTCTGTAGAGCTTTATCTGACAGTCTAGTAGCATCCACTTCACATCTGTTGTAACATGGCTCCATTCCGTGTAGTGTAATTCGTTCTATAAAAAAAAAGATGATATGCTTATCTGTCTGTTCGCCTGTAAAGGAGCTGAGTTTCTAAAAGAGAAAGATAGGATAGAGCTGTGTGTGTGGGTGATTGTATCAAAAAAAAAGAAAAAAAGTGCATGTGAGACAGAAGAGAAATACAAAATTGCCTTGAGAGACAATAGAGCCCACTGGTCCTTTTTTTTCGTGTGCATTTCCTGTCCTGCAGGATGTGCATGCTCAGCAGATAATCCCAGCTGTTCCTGCAGGAGGCTGGCTAAATGAGGAGGTCAGCTCCCCTGGGTCTGTCTGTTCCTTTCCTGCCCCAAGTTCCATTCTGCTCAGACAGACGGCTCACATTGTAACAACCACTGTTCTCCTGTCAGGCTGAGACCTTTACACACACACACACACAAACACAGTGTAATACCAAAGCATAGTCAGCTCATTGTATTCACAGCATCGGTTTCACCATGTAGAGCGACAAGTGTCACAGAGAGAGAGAGAGAGGGAGAGAGAAAATAACAAGTGTTGTGGCCACCACCTGCAGGCAAATATGCTGAGCTAATTCCCAGCCCGAGTTGAATTATTGTGTTCGGTGTTCCTCGTTTATAAATCTTACAGATAATTCATTTACTTTGATACTGAAATGGACCCCGCTGCAGCCCTTACAAGATGTAATAAAATACGCTTGAGAGAAGATTCCTTTTTTTATAACTAGTTCACGCCTGCCTTTTGGGAGCACTGAATGAGACTGCTAAAGGTCTCAGAGAACCAGAAGAAAATGTTGTTGTTTTTTTTTCAATTGCCACTTTGGTTTTCCTTTCCACCCCCAGTCGTACGTTGTAGGCTAAAGAAAAAAGCTCTTTAAAAAAATGTTCACTTTAAACATGAAATCAATTCTAGCAGCTCATTTTCTGTGGCATAAAATTGACCTCGGTGTCGGATTTGCAATCCGAATTAAGGTTGGCTAACGTGCTAACATTTTCTCTTAAATGTTTAATGTATTCACAGAGATGAAGAGATTTGACCTTCCTGAAATAATTTCAGCACGGCAGCATTTTGAGATGCTGCCATAGTCAAAGTTCAACTTTCTCATTTGTCATAGATGAGCTGTTGGAATTCAGTGAGGTGGAAAAAAAAAATCAGGGTTGCATTAAAGTCTATCTATCATTATATGGTAGGCTAAATTGAAAGGATCTCATTTTACACCCTTCCATGGAAATAGCTCTATATGTACACGATCCTATTTATCTGTCCTCATAACAAATGTTCAGTCACACAAACAATGAGTCATCAGATCTGCCATTCCATCGCTGCCAGTCGAGTTCTACTTACAGACGTGTCTAATTCATAAAGCGCCTCGAGAAGAAGTTAAACAGAGGACGAAGCAACAATGAAAGGGAGACAGTTTTTTTCTTAATTTTAATTCAGATGACTATAGTTGGTCTGCGGCTCTGAGGTTGAGTGATAACATTATCACCGCCATCTTCAAACAACATTGGCAGACGCAGTATGTCCCTGGGCTGTCAACTGCTGCTGAAAGGGTTGTTGACTCAGGGATGCTCATTTTGTTTGTTTATTTCCTGTTTATGTTTCGATTTTTCCCCACTACAGGCATGTCTGGGAATATTTATGACTAAAACACAGCATTGCTTTTCATTTAGGAAAGGAAATCAAGTCTTTTTATTTATTTATTTTTTTAGTCCTCTGGCAAAAGACACAATCCCCTCTGGTGGATGCTATGTTTATCTAACTACTTCCACAATGCTGCGCCAGGATAAAGGTCCTTTATTGCATTTCTAATATTTAACGCTCTTTTCATCCCCCTCGACTGTGTTATGGTAGTGAAATTACAAGGTTGTCAAGAACAAGCAAGGGTAGAGGAAACAAACTCGTGGGGAGTTTGTAGTTAATTGACTTTATTTGCTTTTTGCTTTTCCGCCAGCCTGAATTATCAGTGTGCTGGAGTTTAGTTTGGGATTGTAGGAATTATGGATAACACCACGTGCCCTGGCCCACTGCCAAGCGCGTTCACAGCAAACACATTTAAATAGGCACAAAGCTGCTTAAAATATTCATGTGTCACTTGGCCCCGCTATAGCTTATAGAAATATGAAACTATCTCCTCTCTGCTGGCAAATGATTTCCATGGTTTAAAAATACCCACCGTGGGTTTCAAGAACAAAAAGGAGATCTGTCTTACATTAGCATGCAGCACCACACATGGGCTTCCAACAAAGAACTATCGAGATGGATTTCTTTTAAACATGTTTACGTTCCTGAGTCTCTTGAAGGTCTTGCTGTCATGCCTCAGTTACGAAAAAAGGCAGAATGGTGATTAATTCAGACCACAGATTTTCTTGCCATTTTTCCAAATGGGGAAATATCTGTGAGGTATGAAATTAGTTTTCTCGTTGTGCTCAGTGTTTAGTCAATTGTTGAGATTTACCAGCTACATTTGAGACGATTATTTACATGAAGGAGGCATCAGGTTCTTGCAAAACTGCCTCCTGACATATTGTCTGTTTTTGAAAAATCCAAATAAGAATACATTTAAGTCCTATATTCTACTGCTGCCTCGTGGAAGGCTTGACTTCTGTATTGGCATTCATTATTCACACCATATCATTCGTCTTTGTCACTCAAGGATATCACCGGGTATCAGAAGGGTTAGGGGTTATGTGTGCAATTGCTCTGTGAAACTGTCCCTTGAGATGAGCCCTGCAGCATGTCTTACTGCCAGGTTGTCTGGCTCAGAGATGACTGAAGGTCAGAGCTGAAAACGCTCACAAAGAAATCATGTTTCTTCTGCTTTTGTTGTTGTTGTTGTTGTTGTTGTTGTTGTTGTTTTGTGCATCTTTTAATACATGTGGAGCTGTCCATCTCACAATTCCTCCAAGGGAGAGATTGGAGAAAAATTTGAAGTCACTGAGAGGTGTAAGAAAAACAAGAGTGTTTGTTAGAGAGGAGAGAGAGAGAGTCTTTGTGAAGTGTGAGCGAGTAGAAAAACAGCGAGTGTTGAGGCCAGCAGATACAGAGTAAAGATAGATTAGTTTGCCTGTGAGCAGTCCACTCTCAGCCCACTCTCAGTTGTGGTTTTTTATTACTGTTTTCTGATGGCTTCTGTGAAGAGAGACAGAAAGGACAGTCGAGTGTTCTGTGGAAATATAGTGGGAGACCAGGAGACATTGCACTGCAGCTTCGAATAAATGTCAGCAGTGTACCATTAGCAAGCTGAAAATTTCCCTGGGACTATACAGATATGCATGAAATAGCTTTTACAGGGTGCAAAAATGGTGGAAAACATTGGTAACACAAATATCCTCGTTGGTCCCTTGGGGAGATAAACCCTAAATGTATTTTTTATTAGGATCTCATGAATTTATCTATATTGCATCATTACATATTTGGCTGTCTCCACTTCCAGTAGACTGTAAAATGGTGGGAATCAATAAAAAATCAATATGTTTGTTTTGCTAAGAGGAATAATGGAGGAAAAAAAAGAGAAACTGGCAGCGTAGCGTGTAACTTGTGCCAAGTCCCTGTTGGCCCTTTCCGTGTGTATCCATCACAGGTCTCCATCTGTGGGAATGCAAACACGTAAACACAACAACAATGTGTACTACTAAGAAGAATGTGTGGGATCGGATTAATAATGCATGCCGCCATGAATTAATGACGACTTTAAACAGCCCGAAGCCGCAGCGACTTCTGTATATGATTTTGCATTATCACTGTTCTTCTTTGGACTGTAGATTTGTCTGACACGAACCCAGTCGGACTAGTTCATTTACAGTTCAGTGTGATATGCGTTGCGAGAACCGCCTGTGCTTTAAGTGGTGTGATAAATAGACCTTCCGCTCCCTGCGATATAGTGCCACTCTTTGCATCATACGTGGGAGTAACTTCATGCGAGCTCAACTGTGGTAATTAAGTATTAAGTGATTGCTTAATAGAGGGAAACAAACATGGCTTCTCAATGTTATTATTATGGAAGCTGGTGATAGTGCTAATTGGGAGCCAGAGTAAATATTTACTGTTTGTTTAATGCGTAGGAGGGTCAATGACTGTGTTTGTTGCTAAAGGGCTCAGTGGTAAATATGCATGCATAGTTTTATCCGTATTCTGATTGTATATCTTCAAAACCATTTCTAAATGTCTTCTGTAAGAATGAAGCAATCACTTGGGAATTTCTAGATATTTGGAGGTGAAAGCACTGACGTCCAAACTACGCAGGATTCAGAAGTCTATCGATCGTAGAAAGCCCTCCTGCGTTGGCTATACGATGTAAGGCACCGGATCAGGTTAGGATGTGGTGATTCACCTTCATCTGCAGCCAGCTGAATAAAGGAGTGAGAGGAGGAGGGCGAGTGGCTGACAAAGAGAGAAAGCAGAGTTTGGGCTGCCATTGACGGCACAGCCGGTCGGATGTATGAACATTTCTCTGTGTGAACCAAGGACACAGGGGGAAATGGGCTCTGTGGGAGGATGTATTGAGGCAGGCTTACTTAAAATCATGTTCTTTGAATCAGCATGACACTCCATTGTCCACAGTCCACCGGGGTTATGCAGAGCGTCTCCTGCTATGTTGAATTTCATTTTTACGCCCTTCCTTTCCTTTTTCCTCCGAGGATTTTTTAAGTGTTTGTGTATATTTCTCTAAATTGGTGTACTTGTTTTGAAGGTGTTTGTGAAAGAAGAGGTGAGAGGAGAGGATAAATATGTGCTGGAAAGAAAGCAGTTCATTTGTGTCGGCGTTGGCTGATGTAAATGACCCAGAGAAGAGCATATAAGTGTACATTTAACTGAAGGACTGAACAATCTGTCTAATTTCGGAAAAACAAGCTGCAAAACGCTAAACTAACTCAATTTTCCTTGGCTCCGTTAGGGCTCTGTTGAATGTCGCCCACACTCGAAAAAAAGACACACTTCAGTGTTTGTTTGATATCCAACCCTTATCCACACACACAAATCATCACGGTGGATTGGAACAGACTTGGATTGATTTCCTGTCTTGCATCTGTTTAAGATTTTGAGGAGACATAATGAAGCCAATCGCCTCCGTTTCCCCCCATACACAGCTACCAGTGAGATACCCACATCCAGCCATTGCTTTCTAAACATGACAAAAGACATTGAATTTCCTCCCCAGCGGGGTGTGAATGAGTAGGAGAAATGGTGAAATAAACGGGCGGAGACTTGCAGCTCAGAAGAAATATTAGAATATTAGAATAGGACTCTTGAATTTCCACCAGTTTCACCTTTATTGTCTTTTAACATTCATCCTCAAGATCTTTTCTTATTTATTGAGAAGAAATGAGTGTGCATATTTGAGGAACTTCATTATTCAGTAATTTCTTTTTTATCGGGCAGCCTCTGGCTGTTTTCCCTCTGTGAAACCAGGTCTCTTTCATTTCGTTCTCTCTCTCTCTCTCTGCTACTGTGCAATTGCCTGAGTGTGTGTGTGTGTGTGTTTGTAGAACAAGCAAGGCAAACTGACACACCTTTGCAGCAAAGTGTAGCAACACATTGACTTGTAGTTGTAGAGTATCAGGTAGCTTGTGTACAGCAGCGGCTTGATGGGATGCTGATGAACCCAAAACGAGAGCTGACATTTCCCTGCCCTGTGGCTGAGGGAGAGGCGGGAGGGGGGTGCAGGTGTCCGTTCAGGTCTAATGGGCCATCCATTCACTCGTTTAATTGAGTGTCTTTTATCTGCCTCCAGTGACCTCTTTTATTCTCCATTTCTCCCCCTTCGTTTCCTTTGCTCATCCATTTCTTTCATGCCCCACCCCTCCCTCCCTCCCTTCCTCCCTTCCTTCCTCCCGTCCTCCTTCTCCAATCGCTCGCTCTCTTTTTTTTGGGTTTCTCTGACAGCGCACCCATCTATCCCCTGCGTGAATCCTACAGCTTACTCCGACTTTAGATACCACGGCCGTCACCTGTTGTTTTCTAAGCGCACCTGACGTGAGGCTGTGAGGAAACAGTGTGGTATACTCCGAGCGTCAAATCAATAGCCAGAATCCAGAAGAAATAGACTTTTCTGTCCGTTTTCTCTCCTCTTTTCTTCTCCACTTCACATTTTTTCCCCTTTGTCCTCTGCTGTCCTTCTCTACCGTGTCGTCTTTGTCTCCCTTTGGCTTTCAGCCTGTCTCACAGTCCTCCCTCTCTACTTTGTTCTCTCGCACTGTCATCAAGCCTCACTTTCCCTCTTCCTCTGGTCTCAGTGTCCTTGCACACAAAGGCACAGATATGACATGCATATTCCACACTTTATTTCCTATTGTGCCTTTTTTTTTGTGTGTGTGTCTAGCTTCAGAATTTCAAAGCATTGAACTTCCCCAATCCTGGAGAGGAACACTGTACTGTAGCTTTTATCACCATTTCCTTTATAGCATGTTTAACATATATAGGACACACTGTGCAGGCCTTTGGGCACAATCCTCATTTGTCTCTAAGCTTCTCTCCGTAGTATCTATAGACTCTATGTTCTTTTCAAGACAGAAATGGCTTTATCAGGGAATATACATAGACCCTGCATAGTTCTAACACATTGGAAATCACTGGCAATGCCTCCCCTAGTGAATGTAATTAAAATCTTTGTGTGTAAGAACATTATTGCTCAATCTATTGTATATATTTATATCAACTTCATGCATTTTTTGGCACCAGTTCACCAGATTTAAGTCGTTACCTATCTGAAAAACGATAATCACCTCCTGTGCAAGTATCTAAATTCATGAAGATTAAAAATTATTCTAATCAGATTATGAAATCCTGTTAAATGTCTTTTCTTTTTTTTTTTCCCGCTACCCCTCCGTCGCCCTTCAAAAACCCAGCTGTGAACATTAACAAGCCGCCTCCTGAATTAATTCTTGACCTTTGGCTCTGACGGGAGATAACATCTGCCCTTCTACAAGAAAGAAAGTCTAATTTTACAGCCATTTTGTTCAAAATTACAATGGGAAGAGTGTAATACAGGGCCATTTTGATGAACAGGAGAATAGTGAGAATTAGAATGAGAGCGGCGAAGGGAGCAAAGAGGACGATAGAGTCTCGTATAATTTGCTGTGACCTAATTGCATCATTATTATAAATTGGAGTTCTTTTTAGCTCTACGCCAAGGTCGGTCGCGTATGATATATGTTAAATGCATGTTAGAGATGTTGTAATTCAGGCTTATCCCGCTGTCACGCTCTCTTCAGATAAAAGTGGTGTTTTTTTTTTTTAAAAGACTGAAATGAAAATGTTCAGAAATGGCACAATAGTGTGAGAGTCTTTTGGCAAGTACGCTGAGAGACAGTTGGAAATCCTACCGCTTAACTTTCACAGAGTTAAGACTCCAAGATTACTGTTAGTCAAGTTCTCATCTATATTTATTTTTGGTGAGAGATACAGCTTGAGGGTTGGAGTCGAGACACTCAGTCCATTCTGCCTCATGCCGTAAATGGATAATAATGCCCCAGTGGTTTTAACACAATGGGGAAAGTGATTATAAACTAGAGATGCGAATGCACATGCATAGTCTCAATGTTCTCAAGGCTGGACTCCAGCGTCTCTTAGCCTGCAGTGGATAATTAGCATCTCTCACACGTGCTTAGGCTTGATTAAAACTCAGTTTACAGTGAGCAGCGCTGTGAGGTCGCCATCTGTCACCTGCCGAGGCCACCATGAGATGCACTCTAGTCAGGGGGAGTGAGGGAGGCGGTGTGTGTGTATGTGTGGTAGTTTGATAAAGGAGAGAAAAAGATGGCGCACAGAAGAAGGAATGAGACGGGGTATGAGGTATGAAGAATTAGAATTCTGTCCAATAACTGTATAGGTAACAGCCAAATCACATATTTACTGTGTCGGCAGAAAAGGCTCAGAGTGCAATTTTGAGATTTGTGTTATTTACTTGAACTTACAACTGTGTGGCTGCAGTTTTGGGAATACCTGTGTTTGTACTTGGATGTCAGATAGGAGGTGTGAGAGCTCATGAAACCCACAGTGTGTGAAGGACTACTTCTCCCTAAATGTATGTGCATAAATCAGATTTTTCTCCCAAGGACAATGTTTTCATTCCACAGCTGCGATATATACAATACATCAAAACTGCTTGTTATGTTGACGACAAACTTTAATACTGCTTTTGTTGGTTATTGTGGCAAGCACTATAACACTGGCAGTCATATGCTAGTAGCCCCTTATTTACAGGATCCATTTGTAGACAACTAGTTTCCATGGTAATATCCTGGATATTTCATGTTATTCCCTGGAATATGTGGGTGCATTCAAAACGCTCACCTTTTTGAGGATCTGTTAGATACAGTGGAGGGAAAAAAGATCCCCAAAGTGGCCCACAGAGAGACAACATAAAGACAACTGAAAATCCTTTTCTTGCAAACAGCAAAGATATTTATTTTAGCTTGACTGCTCCTCCTTACGCAGAGCTGAATGATGCTCGAGGAAGAGCGCGAGAACGCGTTGCCACCTTTTTTGTTCATGTTATTTTTCAGCCGCCGTCTTCTGCTGTGCGTGTGCCTCTGATGGTTCTGTGTGCATCAGAAGCTCGAAACAACGATTTATATTTGCAGCCTCTCTGTTGTACAGCGTTACTACATTTCTTTGTTTAGCTGATAGTGAACTGAATATCTTTTTGGTTTTTGACTGTAGGTCGGAGAGAACAAACAACTGTAATGCACCCTGCAGATCAAACTATTTATCATTCACATAAAAAAAATAATTACCAGATAAATCAACAATGGAAAGATCGTTGTTGTAGTCTTTTGTAAATGGTAATTGATGAATTTCAGGAAATGAAATAATCTGTGTGCACATCTTTTGCATATTCTTTTTCTTTTTATTAAATATCTCTCTGTACTGACACTGCCGAACATGTTGGCCTCATTGTGTTTCTTCCGAGCAGTAAGAAAAATATGAACTATTTCAGCAAAATAGTTCATTTTAATTGTAAATCTTGACAACAAACTGTAGTCGTGACCTTTTGTTTCTGCAAGTAGCTTTTTTAAATCACAGGAACAGGCTGCTGTTTCCGTATAGTGCGTGCGTGTTTGATGATACTACAAAATTACCCTAGCATTTGACTCTAGCTGCGTTCTTATGTTCTTTTAAGGAGCTCGTCTAATCTCGAGAGCAGGCACATTTTTCTGTGAAATGTGCGCGCGCACACCCGTGTGCATCTGCGTGTGCGCAGGCAAGCGTGCGTACTTATACATCTCGTTTTCACAGTTTCCTTTCAGTTGCATTCACTGTTTGAGAGCTGTGGAGAGGGTGGAAACTGCGAGCAGACAGAAGTCATTTGGGACTTCAGCAATTCAAGGCCTGTGGAAGTGTACTCACAGTTTGGCACAATTAGTACCAAAAAGGGTCCCTGCTTGACAAATTAGCACACAAAATGTCAGCCGGTAGTTTAGCACATCCACAATGAGCCCTTGCAAATTAGCACATATTTTGAGGAGGGAGCTGGCACATTATTATGAATAGAGAGAGCCTGGTAAATTAGCACATCTGTTGCCAGCGCTCAGAATTAATATATGTTATGTGATCACTGGTTTCCCACTTGGAGCTGGGTCAGGGACGAGGGTGGTGGCACACATTTCTAATTGAAGACAGTGTGTGTGTGCTCATTATATGAGATTAATGAAATTGAACTTCTGCCGATGGTATAGCAGATTATTACCTCAAGTGTAACTGAACTTAGGTATCTCTGAATGCAGCAGCAGGCGTGGGCTTTAAATTCTCACGTCGGTCACATTTTCCCCTGGACCCCGTTGTTTCTTACCTGACAGGTTTGTTTAGGCTCAATCTTTGGAGTGTGCTTGAATCCGTGTGTATGTTCAAGTGTGTGATTCAGCCCGAGGCTTAGCGTCCAGCAGTGGCAGGTGACAGTCCAGTCTAGTGTCAAGAAGGCTTTAAGGTGACAGGAGTGATTTTATTCTGGAGGAAAACCACACAACAAGCCAAACATGTCAGATAACAACAGCCATTGTTGTTTGCATAAGCTGCTTTCTAATGGTGTCATGTTCACTTTCCGTAAGTCTAACAGATGTGCTCATTTGACTTGTGTTTTCATGGTTGTGGATCCTTTTTATGGTGTTTATACCTTGGTCTTCCATGCTATATAACACCTGATTTCCTATTCAGGGATTTATAATCTATTCTCTCATTTGATTTAAAGTTGAAGTACAGCTCCTAAATAAGTTTACTAGAATCAACCGAGATCTCTATCAGGTACCTGAGAAAATATGCCTCTATTAACCAAGTTTACTGCTTTACTTATCTTGCTCCTACAAAACAAAGGCCCTGTAAGATATTATCTCTGAGCTACAGCCAGAGTGATGTGGTTGGTCAAATGATGCATCGTTGTATATCACCTCTGCAATGACATTAAAGGAACATGTGGCTCTGCCCATAGATAGAGAGAATAGAATATAATATCAAACCACACAGCAAGCAAATGAGAAATAATAAAATAATACACTGGCTACGGTGATGATAGTTTGTTTGTAGATGTCATAGCACTGGCCAGCATCCAGCACAGCGGATGTATCCCATGGCTATGCTTAGATTTCCTAGGGATCTTCAGGGAGAGAGAATTGGCCCTTGTGCAGCATAGGAAGGTCAGTCTACCACAAGGGGAACTTCAGATTAATGACCAGGGGCGGCAACTCTCTGCAGGCCTTCATGCATCATGTCCCATTCACCGCCAAACATGTCAGGGAGCGCTCCCACCGGGAATTTCGTGGATATTTACGGAGCGTTTCCATCACTTTTGCCTCCTGCCTATTGACTCCCAGCAGCGACGCTCGTCGACTGAAAGACAGAAACAGGTCACGGTGTTGTGGGTGTGGTGGGTGGAGGTCTTAAAGCCTAACTGAGTGACTTCATACCTGGGCCACTTGCCCTAGTGACAGGGTTTGCTCGCTGGTTGCCATGGCACCCACCCTACAGCCCACTGCTATCCTGCAGCTGCTCTGCTGGTCATTAGTCACAGAGACAGGCCGTATGCACTATCACAACGCCCTTCCTCCACCAATCAGCTGCTCAGATTCCAAAACTGCCGATGCCTTTCAACCATAGTATAGCTGTATGAGTCACCATGGCAACATATCTGACTCCTATCTTCCAGTGTACAAGAGCATCCTCGAGTAGAAAGAGATAATTATATTTCCATTCATAGTTTAGTAAGTAACCCTTTCACATTAATGGTCAGTATCTTCTCTCTGCTTTTATTTTGGAGCCACAGAAATATGAAATATTTATTCGCAGAGGAAGAATATATTCTACCCTAAGTGATGCACCTTTTCATCCCCTGTGAATTTCCTACAATAATGAAGCCAATGATTAAGTTACTTTATAATGTCCAATTCAAAACACCCTTGATTAACAGTGAGCAAACATTAGGGAGTCAAATTTACATAGAGGAGACGCCCTCCCACACTGCCTTTTCATTTCCACTTTCTGTCTCTCTCTCTCTCTCACACACACACACACACATGCACGCACACTAAGACGCTCAGATCAGCAGGCCTGTTTTCTCGTCAGGGTGATTATCCAGCTCATAACTCACTCAGAGCTTTCATTTGCACTATAATTCACACCAGACCCGGTGATGGCAGCTCCATAATTCACACACACACACTGATTATCTCAGCTGTAAGTCACACACCTGCAATCAGACGGACCACGACGCCAAGTAGCGAATCCAGGATGGATAGATGGATGATACAGCACCGAGTGTTTTAAGACTTTAAGCAAGATGCATATACTTTACACCCAATACCAATGTGCAAGTATTTTCCAAAATGCAAAAAAGTCCAGATACATTTTTCATTGTCGACAGTGCTGGGGATGCATTCCAAGGAGCATTAAATCAAACAATAACCATTTAATTTTCTGCATGCTATCATTTTGCAGCGTAATGTAATGCTTGACATCTCCTTGGAAATATTAAATGTAACCCTCTGTGGACTTAATTTAATGTTTCCGCTCTCCCGTGTACTCAGAGGTGTATGATTCCTTTTTAAAACCAGCATGTCCAAGGCAAACAGTGTGCCAAAGAAATCTGATGAGCATAACTTCATACCCTTATGCTCATTTTCATACTCGCTGAACAGGCCTGAAGAGCTCGGGTCTGCTTCCCTCGGGGCAATAGACTAATAATTATCTATTAGGTCAGACTGACATGATTCCAATCATCTTTAATGGTGATTCTTGGGTATTCGCTCTTTTGAAGATGAATGTGCTATTCCAGTGAAATGAAATGCCACGAATAGCAGCATGTTCATATCAGACCGAGGTATAGCAGGTAGGACTTATACATGAAAACCACATTATTATAGCTCCCTCAATAACGGTGAGGCACGAAACTAAAGGGCCTCATACATACACATGTGCATATATCACACCAAACTCTCATTTCTTTCCATTTCACCTCCTTCAAATCTCTGCTGGACTATATGAAGAAAATAAAGCAAGGAAGCACAACATATGGCTGTACAATGGTGACAGTGATAAAGCTCACTTCCCTAAGTTAATGACACCTTCTTTGCCCTCCTGCACTCCTTTTCTATCACTCCCTGCCATGGCCAGACGCTATTTATAGCTGCTGTGCCTATTATTGTACATCTCTCTCTCTCTCACACACACACACACACTTTCTCCACTCTTTTAAAAATGCGTCACTCTGTCTGTCTTTTTCTCTTTCGCTCTCACTTTTCCCTCGCTCTCTGTAATTGAATCGATGAACAGGCTTTAAACTTTTTTTCTTTTTTTCTTTTTCCTTTCCCCAGTTTTCAGGATTTCGTCAAACCGACTCTGCGTCCTCAGAGAGGGCGAGAGCCGTGGATGGACTACTGAACTCTGCTCTTGACTCCGAGAGTGTTTTCTCAGAGCTGCTCTCACAAACCCCTTTCATCTTTTTTTTTTCCCCCCCTCCCTCATCCATTCTCTTTTAAGTTTGATTTCTGTAAAGCTTTCTCACGATTTAGCGCATCCTCGGAGGTGTAGAATCTGTTGTAACGTGGGTTCGCATTTCGTTTTTTTTATTATGTTTATTTTGGACGTAGTTGGCTTGACTGTACAAATGTTTCAGCTGTTTGACATAGAAATATTCTCTGTGAAATGCTGCAGACTCCACCATATTGCACCACCTACAACATGACTTCACTCATTCTAATGATGGATGTGTGAAAACACTGTCATCACTCTCACTCCCATTGAAATGAAATGTGTCCTGGCTGACTGGCTCGTAGATAGATAGTTTCCAAAAAAAATAGATTTCTCATGTTTGCTGACAGACATTTTTTTGGTGATTATAAAATGAATGCATGTCTTCACATAATCTTGAATTGTTCAGTGGGTCGGTTCAGGATTCTGAACCGCTCTGATGGACCATCTGGAGCTTAAATCATTTTTTGGTTAGCACAAAATAACCGACAGGTCTTGGATGGAGATGTATTAGGTTGACAACACCTTACTTTGTAGCGGTAATTATATTGCCTGGCTCATGTGGCGTGAAGAAACACTATTTATTGTTTTTATCTTGAAGCATTCACTTTGTCAATTAATACGCATCACAAGATGTTATTCATATATATCCAAATGGAAGCAATGTTTCTCAGACAGGCACAGCATGAAACTCCCATCAGGAAGCTGTTCCATTAAAAAACTGTGAGATATGATGCAGAAATAATAGAGTGATCCTCTGAGTTTAATCTAAAAAAAAATCCCTCATGTTTTATGTCTATATCTGACTTGTTTGGACTTCTCCTTCTTTTGTTAGCACTTCAAATGTTTCTAAACCCTCCCATCAGGAAATCCATCCCTCTTTTTTTTAACTTAATTCTCTGTTACCCACACTCTTGCCTGCCTTTGCTCTCCGTCTCATTTGAGAATCGCTGAAATCAATGGGACAAAATGGAAGAGTTGAACCTTCCTGTCAAGGCTGAGCGAGAGAGTTAAAGAAGGGCACCCACCCCTGAACTCACCTCCCTACGTAACTAATTGCCTATAATTACACCAACGACTGCCACAGAATGCAAATGAGACGAGATCCATTCGTCTAACCCGGCACTGTAAATCAGCCCCATCATGTCACCGTGTGACTGAGCTGTGTGAAGCAGCCAACACAATAGCATCAATAATACTACAAATAGTGAAGTGTTAAAAATGATAGCACTGCTCGGGCTGTAATTGCCTGCATTATATTGATCATTTGCTTGAATGTCACTTGTGTTAAGGAATCTATTGCAATTACCATTAGGAGGAAGTGGCTATTCAAAGGTCTTATTCTTGACTGATTTTTCCTTTTTTCCCTTTTTTTTCCAACCCTCAGGAGGAATATTTGAATCCATTGAGAGCGGCCCCTCCGGAGCAGAGGAACTAGCTTTTAAATTTGCCTTGAACACAATCAACAGGAACCGCACCTTGCTCCCCAACACCACGCTGACCTATGACATCCAGAGAATAAACATCTTCGACAGCTTTGAGGCCTCCAGGAAAGGTGAGTCAGGATATGGGAAGATTGTTACTTATATAATTCAATTGCTCTTAATTGTCTAGATTTGAAATGAAGATATATGTAAATGGTTTGTGGTATAGATCCCGTGCATTTAAAGGTACAGTGCGTCAGATTTAGGGTGCTCTATTTACAGAAGTTGGCAGAGAAAAATTTAATTAGTGTTTTAATCTAGTGAGACTTTTATCGGGCAATAAAAAAAATATATCGCCATTAATTTATTCTAAAAGTTGGGTTGGGAGCTGGGTCTATACTACGCAAACTATGATGACTTTGACCTTGATATTTTAGCACGGATGTATACCTAGCCGAATTGCACTGTAGGGGGCGAGAACGAGTCTTCGAACCTGTATGCCTACTGTGAATTACCACATCAAACGTGACGTGCTAACATGGATGTAACTACGAAGCCATGGGGTTTGCTTCAGGGAAAAGTTATTGTTAAGAGGCTTCCTAAAGGAAACCTCGATGAGACTAAGGTTGTTTGCACCTTGTGCAATGCAGAATTAGTTTACTGAAGGACCGCCTAAACGCAAAGCATCCCTTAGCTAATGCTGCAGATCAAGCACTGATGTAACGCAGGGGAAGAATCATCGTCAAGCTGGTCTGCCTGAGTGACTGGTGGAAGAAGGAGAAATAGAGCTTGGACTGATTGACCCAAAGCTACTGTAAACAGTTCATCAGGACCTCTTATGTAGGCGTACAGTTCAAAATTCATGTTTAACTGAATAAACAGTTTGTAAACACAAGTACATCTCATTGAACATGGTTTATTTTCATCACCAAGTATCAAAGTAGAACAGCTTTCTCAAGCAGTCAGTGATGCATTTTGGAAACAGGAGATGAGCTGGTCTAATGCGCCACCTGGCATAAGAAACCTGTTCTCAAAGACTTACTTACTTTTAGTCATTACTTAGGTAGCACACATATTCTGAATGAGCCATTTCAATCTAGATTAATCTAGATTAATACTATGATTACAGTGAGATTAATCTAGATTAAAAAAATTAATGTATGCCCACCACTAGTTTAATCACATGTAAATGAGAATAGTTATGTTTTGTTACCTTAGAATGAAAAATTTAAATCTACAGACACATTAGGTCCTCCATACAGTCTGCCATGTTGAACCACCATTTTTCTTTCTTCTTTCTTTCTTTTTACTGTTTAGTGCACTATATTTACTATATGAGTGTGAAATGTGTGCACTATACTGTATAATACACTCAAGGATTAGCTGGCATGAATGCTAATTTTAAATCCGTAATGTGACGCATAACATCTGATAGAAGCAAAAAAATCACAGCAGCACTACAGCTGAAGGTGCAATGTGGTGATAAATAAGTGTCACACAAGTAAATTATTGAGCGTTTATCCTGAAAGGCGTATGAATGAGTGAACGCAGCAGTTTGAAGTCAATTTGATATATTGACAAAACCGAACTCCAATTGAGTTTGTATTGCCAAAACGTCCACAAAGGCTTGATATTAAATTGTTAAAATGGGCTACTAGTTTCCCGAGAGTCAAATGAAATAGGGGGGGGAAAAAGCTTAACTGTGTCCTTGTCGATACTCACTGTGTGTGTGTGTATCCTTGAGGAACAAATGTGTTGGATGCATTTCCTTCCTCATAAAACATTTACAGAAAAGCCGAGTTTGGTGTTAATTTTTGAAAATCGCTCACAGTCGTCTTCTTTTCTGCTGCATTTTGGCATTTTACAACCACCTGTAGATAAGTACAGTACTGTAAAACTATTGAAAAATATGTATGGCCTCACCTGTGTGCTCAGAGCATGCATGTGTATCCTCATGAACAAAATGGGGGGCACAGATTTTCATTATCAGTTTGAATTGAAGACCAAACAGACAGTAGAAGCAGGTTTAAACTTACGACACATTAATTCACATTGTTGCTTCTTCCTCTTTCTACCTCACCAGCATGTGATCAACTTTCCCTCGGGGTGGCGGCCATTTTTGGCCCCTCACACAGCTCGTCGGCCAATGCAGTCCAATCCATCTGCAACGCTTTGGGAGTGCCCCACGTCCAGACCAAGTGGAAGCATCAAGTGTCAGACAACAGGGACTCGTACTATGTCAGCCTGTACCCTGACTTCTCCTCCCTCAGTAGAGCCATCCTCGACCTGGTGCACTTCTTCAAGTGGAGAACGGTCACTGTGGTGTATGACGACAGCACAGGTACAGGTACAGTTGGTGTCTGTCTTCATCTTCCAGTGGTGTTTCTGTTATGCATGATGCATGTGACAATGTTTACAACCTGTCGCCTTTTTTAAAATGACCAGAAAAACAAGAGGGACCAGGTGAAGTACAAAAAAGCAGCACTGCTGCTCAGAGTTCAGTGAGTGCTTTGTAACCTGTCAAGTTAATTCAGAAATCAATAGCTTACTGTTCTGCCTCAGTCCTGCAGGTGCTGCCCATGTCAGTCTTCCAGAAGAGTGAGCAGCGGCATAGAAAAAAAAAAAAAAAAAGAGAACCACATTACCCAGAATGACCCAATGTCTCTTCAGATTAATGCAATGCAGAAATGTAGTATGTGGGCGCTGACAACAGCCATTAATAACACACAGAGACACTTGATCTCTGAGGGTGGTTATCAAATGCGTCTGTGAGCCATTTCGTCTATCCTGTGACTTTGTGGAGTGGCTCATAATATGCGTTTTAAAAGACGGGTCGTCTTTTAGCTGGAGTGCGGTGATATTTTTACGAGGTAAAGCGTAATCGCTCCACGGAAGCTAAAAAAATTATTTAAATGTTCATTCGCAATTTATGAGCTATTTGGTGTGATGTGGTTGACAACTTAATGTAAGTAAATTAGATATAGCTGAGAGGATTTTTTAAATTTTAGACAGGTTGAATAATGAATTTACTCCCTACTCTGAGCAAGTGAATGTCGCCTCGTAGTTGACATCCTAAATTGTGCCACTAAATATAAATTTTAAGCCTTTTCTAACATAGTTTTACTGGGGTTTTTTTTCTGATTCCTCTACTTTCACATCTGTTCGATACATTTAAGCATTTAAACTGCAGCATGCCAGCGCCAGTAGGTTAATCTCAGATGATATCCCAATGACTCGCCACACTTGCCACATTATTCTGACTCATCGCCTTGACCCTCTCGTCTCTTCCTGCCTCAGAGCTCAGTACATTAACACCTTCATTCTCCAACAAACCGCCCCAGTGAGATGCCAAAAAGGTGACCTCTCGCCTCGCTCTCTGTCAGACAGCAGCGACTTGGGCGTACTGTTTACAGCGTTTCTTCTGTAACACACCTGACGCCCTGAAAAGTGTGACAGCTGCATAGCCTCGGTTGCTTTCCCCCCACCGCCTCCACCTGGTCCCAGGCTGTAATCACACAGCTTCATGCTCCAGGGCCCTGCGCTGCTGATTGGAGCCTATCTGACGGCTGGCAGGGAAAACTATCGGAGGGGATAAAATATTCACACACAGCCGTTAGAAGATCCAGGGGGAAAGTCTGAAGGCATTAGCCAGAGCCCACAAACATCTACACTGACAGTGTTTCCCAAACGTTGAGCTCCCTTGACAGATTCTTTTTTCTTGCTTAACACCTCCCAAAGTGTCAGTGTGAACAAAAACAGGGAGACGCAGACATGCCCTGGAGTAGGGATCTATTGGGATTACCTGAGGTAAGCTCGAGGAGGTTGAGTATTCCTCCCTACAATGGTACTTTTCACAACAAGACCTGCATGTTCCTATTTCACACCAATCTTTCTATAGGCTTCAGGGAGACCCAGTCCCACTCACAGTAAGACCATTAAACTGCTCACCCAGCACTTCATTTCAAAATAAAAAATAGGCTGAGCTATCTTAAAGTGGTTCCACGGAAAAAAGAAAAAAAAAAAATCCTATCTCTCTCCAGTTCCCTCTCAAACTATCCTCGCTGCTCCATCCATTTTTATACCCATGACAAGTAATCATCTCTCCCATCAATCCAGCCTCTTTCATCCCTGCACTCTGAAGTTCTTTACTGAGGGAGAAACTCATTGTAATCTCATCACAGTATCTCCCGGAGAGCTTTCTACCTGAGCGTGTGGTCGAGAAATGAAAGGTGAAGATTGTAGCGCAATATGTGACGGCGGCGTCGGGCTCCCTAGGGGCAAGTACAAGCTGGGCAAACAGAGGCACACTCATCAGAGCACATCTGAAGTGTGTATGTGTGAGAGAGAAAGAGACAGGATCGACCACGGCTTTCCATCAGGATAAAATTGAACCCAGTGCATGGTACTGTATGGTAACATGGAAGAAGAGAGCAGATCAACATTTGGGAGGCTTCTGTGGGATTGGAAGTTTCTGTACGTGGGTGCAGATTGAGGTTCTTTCCACAAAAGAGTGCAATGTGCTGGGTTGGTGTTAAATTCTCTTGATAGGTCTGTAGCAGTCTGTTTGCTTGCCAAGCATGAGTAGGAGGATCAATAGACTGTGGATTAGGAAAGCATGCATATGGGCATTTTTCTGCTGAGGGAAAAAACCTGAATCCAGCTGGTTTCGTGGCCTCCTCGGCATCAGCGATACTTCAAAATGGCAGCACATCAAACACATTATGTTGCTGCATCTTTTAAAAATTCCCTTTTCACGCTATATGTATCCTCTTTGTCTGCAGGTCTCATTCGACTTCAGGAGCTGATCAAGGCGCCGTCACGATACAACATTCGTTTGAAGATCCGACAGCTGCCCACAGAGACCAAGGACGCCAAACCACTTCTGAAGGAGATGAAGAAGGCAAAGGAGTTCCATGTCATCTTTGATTGTGGACATGAGATGGCTGCTTGGATCCTAAAACAGGTATGAGCTCAGCTTAATGAGTTATGATAGTTTGTTAAAGTCACTGCAAAACTCAAACATTCGGGACTATTTATGGTTAAAATGATTTAAAGTGAACCCGTTATTATTAATAGCTATTTTATTATTCATATTCTAATCATAATAGTTTTATTAAATGTCTGTTTCTATCTCATAATTGTATTTTTTTCAGTGGCACTTTTCATGTCACTTTTTTTCTTCCTTTTAACTGTTAACAAGTTGAACAGCTGCTACCAGATTTGGCCAGTTTGCACATATTAGCCAAAGCAAGGACAACATTAAAGTAATCATAAATCATTTACCTAGCTGCTGCTGTAAATAAACACAAAAGACAGACACAGAAACATCTTCTTTTATTTAGTTTAACAAGGATGCACATACGCTACCTACATAGCTGGTTAACTAACTGAGCTTTGTTTATTAACTTCATATTTATGGCAGCAGCTAATGTTGGTTAATTAAGGGTAACCATTGTGATTCTAAAGACGCTCAATTACCATACTAATTAGTATGTCAGAAAAAGATTTATTATGTTTCAGTACGTGGTATGTCAAATGCAGTATCCCGAAAAATACTGGGATGTCCTCCTGCATCTTCCTCTGTGTAGAGGAAGGTACGCGACATCGACTGATGACAGAGAGCAAAGACAGATGTTTATCCATTATTTAAGATGATCAGTAAGAACAAAATGACACAACCAAAAAAATGACAGTGACAGCGAAACAGTAAATATAATCATACATATTTTATACATTTTTACAAATAACAACAGCAGAGCTTTCCCAGATGACTGTCGAGCCCATCGAATGCCATCCTGTTGCATCTCCAAGGTGTCATTTAGCGATGTAGTACCCGTCTTAAATTGCATACTTTGTACTTAAAATTTTAGACTACAGACTGCAACAGATATCTGAACAAAAGGGTCCAAGTTGCATTATTATGAAAAATTTGTTTGTCAGAATTGTATGCATACTGCATGCAACAGTACAGGGACAGGGTAAGATAACACTGCTAACTTCTTCACTTTGATAGTGAGTAATCCAAGCTCATAAACCGGCATTGCCAGTAAGTTGACTTGAGCAGCATCATGAGCAGTCTTGGTACGTTCAGCTTCAGACTATAGTTGGTTGATTCAGAACAGCTTTATTAAATGAAGTGTGTTATTATGTGTCAGTAGGGAAAATGCCAATATGATTCAAAAGAAAATAAAAATTCTATCAAACAAAATTATAATGAAATAGCATTTCTTGAGTTTATTTTATCATTTATTTGAAAGCGTCTTTTTAATCTACTTAGTATTGAACACTTTGCGGTTGAATAATATTCACCTTTAAGTTCAACATGTGGGCAGTAAGAGTGGTCGATGGAACAGTCTCTGCATTAGATGAGTAATTGCATCAAGCTTCCTATACTTAATTAAAAATGTATATAATTTCCCTTCATAGAAATGGTGCTTTCGATACATAGACTCATACTTAATTCATTATGTTATATACACTAACACAACACGCTCATGTGTGTTTCCCTTTATCACACTTTCTCTCTTTAAGCACTGACGCAAATGATTCACATACCTACTTTCCGCTCAGTGCATCTTTAATCTCTCTGTAGAATATTAGATCTCTACTACTGACCCGTCATAATGGATTCTCTCCATTGGACAATAAAGGTTTTTTAATTAGAAAGTCTAATTCTGCTCACAGGCATGTTAAATTCATTTAACAGAGGCGCATTATTTATGAGAATGGCGGGGGTTCTTATTGAATTGAAGTCTTCTCAGAAGCTTATTGCATTGCTTGATTTCTCTATATAGCCGCTAGTCTACAGAGGAGCAACAAAAATGATTATTTATTGATGGTGAATACTTGGTAGGCACAACGAAACAAATACTGTATGTCAACAGCTCAATTCGCCGCCTCTTCCTGCTGTGCTTCCTTGTTTCTTGCCTGTAAAAAGCTCTAATAGTGTTCTCACAGTAAATAACGACTTTCGAACATTTTGTGTTTGTTTCTTTTTTTCTCTTCTCCTTTCACATCGAGACGGAGCTGTGAAGTAAATAAAATCACATCAGTACAAACAACACATGTTGTGTGAAAAGTATCAACTTTTGTAAGATGCCGGTCTGCTTCCTCTTATTCTTATTTTTAACATGAATGTCTCCTTCAGGGTTTGGTTGGTTGCTGTCAGGGGGGCAGATTAGATGATTTCATCTCATTCAAGTGTAATAAAAAAATTCAATATATCTTCAATCAATCACCGGGCCCCCAATACAGTATGGTGTACACACGCCCATGGTCTCTTTTAATGTAAAATTTGTTCTTTCTCAGCCATCTTCGTGGCTGGTATCACTATACACATAGACTATACAGGTTTAATAAAAGCTAAATGAAGAAAGCTAAATGAAATGAATCAAGTAAAAGACTCATTAAGCTATTAATCTTTGATTTAGTTACTCTTCTTTTCTCCCTGTAGGCCCTGGCAATGGGTATGATGACAGAATACTACCATTATATTTTTACTACCCTGGTGAGTACATTGGCACTTCTTAATTTTTTATGTCGACAAAATGCAATTATATACAATGTTTATTAGTTTTTTGCGCAGCACTACCCTCTTGATAATGTGTGCGGTTTGAACCATTTTCATTTTATTAAAGTGCAAAGATTCACCTGTTTTTGCTTGTTGCAAGGCAAAAAAGCATCCATCTGTCTGAGTGCCTGATAGCGGGCTTTCTTCTCTGAGGAAAAAAAATGAAATATGACTGGAACAGCAGGCAGTCGAAGAAAAACATCTTATTATTTCCATTTTGTGAGAAGCATTTGAACCTGAACTACAATTTAAATTCGCACTAGAGGAAATAGATAGGCTTTGAAAAGCTGACTCATTGTCGTGTGGTTGATTAGAACTATTTGCATTTTAAAGTATAGTTGTGAAACTTCTTGGAGTTTATTCTCTGAATTCAAAACCAGCCTTCACGCCTTACCAGGATGTCCACAACCCTGAGTGTAGGAAACAAAAGCAGTTGGATATATTTTATTCTGACTCTGGCAGTGATTGAAGTTCTCCAAAGTTCTTTCATCTAGCCAACTACAAAGATTACTTGCTACGCTCCAGATGAACAACAGCACATCTTCCCAGAGCCCAGAGAACAGAAGACTGAGAGCTCAGATAACAGCCCTCAGCAAATGAGAGTGTCATCCATTTGGTCCATTATAGCTCTAACAAACAAATGGCATGCTGTGAGAGGCTGAGGGAAAGGTTGCAAAAAAGTGACCTGAAAAAAAAGATATTTACCCGTGCACAGGACTTGTAAGTATCCCCCGTGCATCCACCTAAGAACCTGGCTAGATGAAAGGAGAGTGAGTGACAGCAGGTATGTTACTGGGAAAGGGAAGAGAATGGTGATTATAAGCCTGTTTCAGCGGCATGCCTGTCAGGGTGGAAACATGCCTACTTTAACGTCAGCCAGTGTTTGGCAGGTTTCAGGGCAGTGTGCTGGCCAAAGCTGCTGTATGCTGGTACTAAGCCATCCATGCTGCTTTCAGAATAGGACAGCAAACATTGACCGTGGCACCCACATTCTGCGTCCATCACCTGCTGTTGCTCTGTCAACTGTGTTGTTGCATCCCAGAGACATCTGCCTGGTGAGATGCCAGACATGCTGTATGCGGGACAATTGGGTTGTCCTTTCACTTCCACATGATAGATGGCAGTCCACCAAAACCCTGCCTGTAACCTTGAAAACCTTGCCTTAATCAAGGCTACTGCCTCAGCATGAAATAGAATAACTCTTGAAATACTTTCAACTGTGCTTTTCTGCTCTTTTCCTAAAGCCGCCATTAAAATGACTCTTCTTAATTATTCAAGACAGATGAGAGATGTACTGTATAGCGATGTGCAAGTAAAGATGAAAGATTAATTTTTTCCTGCAGCTCAGACACATTTGGACTTTTCATTTTTATTACATCCAGGACCTTTTTGCCCTCGACATGGAGCCGTATCGTTATAGTGGAGTGAACATGACAGGGTTCCGCATCCTCAACACAGAAAACTCTCAGGTGTCGTCAATCATCGAGAAGTGGTCAATGGAGCGGCTTCAAGCCCCACCCAAACCGGACTCAGGCCTGCTAGATGGATTCATGACGGTAGGCATAAGCCTTTTTATGCTGTAAGCGTACGCACATGATATGCTGCATATGCAAAAACATGCTCATACTTCATCCGTGTATGTCCAAATGACCAAATCAATTGGAAGCCATATGTAATGTAATGTAACCTTCGGGGGGGTTTATGCTGCAACCACTTGTGTTTGTCCAGAAGGATCTTGATAAAGCTCGGTGACTGTAGATTGGAAGAAATAAATCAATGTTTTGAAATGTACGATAGTTTTAGAGGAGATTGAATGTGCACCAGTTGTCAATCACGAGTTTGATGGTGCAGTGCTCCTGGGGTGGGCATGGAAGCAGCATGAACGCCCCCTGCGAGGAGCTTTTGGGTTAGTGCTCCTGGGTCTAAATGCTCAGTAATGAGCCGGTGTGAGTGGTAATAGCCGTTTATCTGCCCTCCTGCCTCTCACAACTCTCCTCTGGGAGCGTGGCCAAAATATGACAATCTGTCAGTGCTCATGCAGAGAGAGGGAACAAATTGGATGGAAATTATGGCCTTGGTTTTTTTAGGACGGCTTCCAAAAAAGCATGGGATAAGGTGATTTGAAAGTGAAAAAGGGAATGGAGCTCGTCATGGACATTCAAGGTCCCTCTCTAGGTCTGTTGTTGTAAACAGTCGATTTACTCCACCTTCACAACACCTTCCTTGCAGACAAACACCTTTTTTTTCTTCTTCTTCTTTTTCTTTCAGCCAGCCCTTGCTTTGCTTTTCCCAGATTTAAGATCTGGCACCAGAAATTGATATAAAGAAAGAAATGTCTTCGTATCAAAGATTTAAGGCCAAGCCTTTTGAGTTTGTCACAACGCCTATTCATATATCTGTCTCATCACCTTTATTAACACCTACATGTGCTGAAAAAATAGCTATAGAAATCAATATGTTGCTTCTACACTTTCCTATGAACAAAATAAACCACACTAACATCATCAGTACGCTCTGTTGTAAATATAGAAACATCATATTTTATTCGCCCGAAACAACGCTACAGCGTGTGCGTCATTTTTTCCCACGTGAGCAGTTACCTCTGCGTGCAAAAAAAAGATTAATGCAACACACAAAGAAGTTAAAGCACTTAATTTTATTTCCTTCATCGGAAATGAATGGATATTAGTGGAGAACGTTAAATTGATTAATTACGTTGCATGAATCATTTTGTCAGATCCTATAGTACATATTGACATATCTCACTGGACTAGAACCACCATTAAATAATAAATAATACGGCCAGAGTCAAGCTTGACAAAGTGCTTCATTAGAGTGCTCTATTTATGAATCCCGGCTTCAGTGTGTTTTATTCTTTAGAGTGTTCAACCCTAAGAGGATTCTATATAATGAGGACTGAAGAAAAGATACTGAAGGAATAGGAGCCTGGATATAAAACCACTATCATTTTTAATGGTTTAATAAAGGAGTAATGGAGCAACAGTTCTGCTGGTGACTTTTAAAAATAGCCTGTGCCTTAATTGTGAATGTATGGGTAAAATAATATTTTCTTTACTTCTCAAATGTGTTTAATCAATGTGTAGATTTGTGTGATATTTATGCTGCAGTGCTCTGGGTTGAGAAGCCACCTTGAAGACTATCATTAAATTAAAGGGAGGGAGGGCTGCGGCAGCTAGCGTTTGACCTTCCACCCCCGACCCTCCCTCCAGCCTTTTATTTCCTCGCTTTCATACCTTCTTCTTATTCTCTGCTACACAAAAGCCGTACTGCGCTCTGGGCTTGTTTGTGCTCGGTGACCAGGCAACAGTTGTGTAGCGATGGTTACCAGGACAACGTCGTCCATGTCACCTTGTGATTTCATGAAGGATTGATTGACTAAGATTGGAGGAGGAGGAAGAGGAGGAGGGGGATGGGGAAGGTGAGATGGTGGTGGCAGCAGGAGGGGTGGAAGATGGAGGGTGGGGGATGTTGTGAGTGTTAAGAGGTGCATGCGATGTTTTTCTCACACCGCTAGATACGCATTAATGTGCGCTAGTGTATAATCACAGTGACACTCTGTGCCTTGGGTGAGGCCTAGTGTTGTCTCAGGGAAGGATGCATAATGAGAAGTCCCTCCACGGCCCAGGCAGGCCCGCAGCCACAAACACACTCGGCCACTGCCTCTTAACTCTTGTTTGTCAGAGGCATCTCTGACGTGGAGGGATGCAAATTAGTCCAGTTCATTTGTGTATGGACGAGCGAGTGTGGGTGATCTTGTCTGTTTGTGTGGACTCTTTTAGCATATCTCTGGAGTCATTTGAAGCTCAAATTTGTGTAACCCTCCGCCTTCATCGGAATTAACAACAATTAGAGATGGATGGATAGATAGATAGATAGATAGATAGATAGATAGATAGATAGATGGATAGATAGATAGATTTTAATTGGAGAGGGAAAAAAACAGTTTCCTAGGGCCGGCTATTTTCTACATCTGCATCATTTCATTTATGTCTCCATTTCAGTGAGCTATAATTACCACAACAGAGGGCTGGATGTTCTCCAGTGTCATCAACGCAATTGAAAATTCTGGTGTAATAGCTCTAAATAATGACTCTGTTATTAATAGAGAGCAGTTGTTTGGGTAATATGCATGACATGATGGGGCTAGTTCACGTGGGACACTGTAAAAATAAATAAACAAAAAAGCATGTTAGTGTTACACAGACTTAATGCACTGGAAACACAACAAACACGTCCAGATATTTGAGATTCTTCCAAGCCAGTAAGAAAGAGTAAGTAAGAGCAAATGTGGCTAATTTGCTCTCCCCTCCATCTGCAGCTATTGCTGAGATATCCTCGGGCAAGACACTTAACTTTAAATCAGCACAAGAACATGCATGCTCAGCAAACACTCCCAGGATACTGTAAATAATTGCTAATGACAATGATTTAAAAAAAAAAGAAAAAAACAACAGCGCAGCATTTGTCGCCCTTTTTTCTTTCACCCGCACAAGCTGTACTGTCATAAAACACTGTTATATATATAGAAAGTTAGTTTTCGATGACATACAGATGTTGTGTATGTCCTGATGAAATGAAATGATGCATGCATGTACGCGGGGGCCTATTTCACCGGATCATTTTCCATCCAGTTAATTTTGACACATTGCACAATCCAAAACGAACTCTGTACCTGCAACCTGTCCCTGAGAATTTGTGAAATGTGACGCTGCCACCGTTTGCAATTTACATTTAAACAGTACTTGCAAATATCTTTTTGCAGAGCTGGGTGTTATTCTTCAGCCCAGATCCTGAGCATGTGTGCATTTTACATTTATATTATGCATAGTTCAGCTGATTCCTTCATTAGACTCCTATATCGACACAATGAAGCCTCTCAGGCACAGTTTAAACACATGCACGGGTTGTTCGCCACTCAAGACGTGTTTACCGTCCTCTTTGGTCGACGCATTTAATTTTGAGCTGCACTCTGGGCGCTGTTAAAACACAGCTGCCATTACCACAAGTAACCATCAGATCTACAAATACTGGAATAATATCAACAGGTTTTAATGTAATGTTTAGATTATTCTTCAGTATTTGGTTTGTGCCTTTTTAAAAAGAACCACAGTATATATACTTTCACTGTATACTGTGCGCAGAGGAAGGGGAACAGGGAGGGTGCGGTGTTGCAGAGAAATGTAAGGGGGGAGGAGAGAGGAGAGAGGGGTGGGGGACACCTTGCTGAATTAACAAGAACTACTGGGAATAGAGAAGAAGCCACCCACACAGGATAGAGGATAGCTGCCAGTCTGCTGCTACACTCTGGTTTGAACGTGTCTCACCACGCATGTTTACATACAAGCGTGTGTTTGTACTGTACTGTATGTAAGTGTGAAGCACACACTGCACACAAGAGACAGGATGACTGATTTACTTCCCTATGTTTGGTGGCTCCTCTAAAGGGGGAGGACTTGGCTCAGGTTTGGCCTCTATGGTGGGCATGTTGTTGGGTAGCACATGGCTGCTTGGAATCTGACAATAAGAAAAGAATAACGACACATGAATCCCTTTTCAGTCTCAAAATCTTCCCTCTGTGCATTTCATTCATACAACATTTTCAACCAAATGAGGGTCCTCAGTGTGAGAGTTGAGCCAAATTTGGTGTTTCGCAGTAAATATGAAAATGAACAGAGGCGACGCTCTGTACTTTTGCCCGATCACTGCACAGATACAGTAAGCTCTATTTAGAAATTAGATTCGGTATTTGGGGATTCATTTTATTTGTTGAAGCTTTCACCCAAGGCTTAATTAAGTCCTGCAGTACACTGGTCATTCCACATATTGTGTAGCAGCCAAAGATGACTGCCAATTTGAACCTATCACAGATATGTTTCTATCGATAATATGTCAGCTAATTAGTAACCGGGGATTTTTATCAACTGTAAAATATGATCTATCATTACGGTCTAATTGGGTGCTTTTGCAGTCCACACGGAATAGCGTCACACTTTGATTTTGTATTCAGTACAGGACGGACAGAGCTGAACAGACTGAGCTCCACACAGGTTCACAGGTTGGTTGCGTCTATTACAGCACTGTGATCTCCCTCCCTCTGATCCCAGTTGGCAGAGGAGAGAGCCTTTTAAAGACAGCAACTGTGGAGAGCAGACACTCGATGCCCTGTGCCGGGCACCACCAGCTGGGCTTGGCACAGCATCAACATTATTAGCACCAATGCTCCCTCGGCCCATAGAAGCCTTTTGTGAGTGAAAACAGGCAGCGGGAGTGAGATGAGGAGGGGGAATTTAAAGAGAGAAATATATTATCTTTTTTTTCTCCCCTTGGTTTTGCTCCTTCTGTCAATGTCTCATTTATATATTGTATTTACATGGTAGTAAACTGAGAATCCAGTACAATGCAAACAGCTTAAAATGACGAAACATAACAATAGATTCCGTAACGATATCCCCCCTCCCATGCCTGCGTACATTCCTTGACAGTAGCAGGCGCCTGCTGATGTTATATAGAACCATAAAAGCTTGTGCAATCAGGGACTACAACCATCATCAGATCACTATCATGCAGTCCATCCCTAGGGGCCGGTGCAAGCAGCAGGAGCTGTGTGTGTCATGGTCACACTCGTGCTCAGGGATATTGGCTGGCCGTCAGCAAGGTCTCTCTCCAAGCTATCATCCTTTAAGGGTCCGGCCCACCCACCTACACGCACAATCATACACATATAGGATACGCTATGTACTTAGTGTGAGCATGCGGCGTGATCACTTAAGTGGAAAAACACATACAGAAGAATACAGTACATGCTGTTCACGGTTCACAGAAGCAGATACAGAATTAATTAACTAACATTTAATCAATTAGTACTTATATTAAATATTTTCATCATGTCTATTTTAGAGTTATAGTTAGTAATTAGTTTGCAGAATAAGATTTTAAAGGCATAAAAGATTACACATTTTATGTAAGTATTAAACTACACAACATAGTCCAAATTAGCCACACCTGCCTCAACCAATTAAAATGCTACTTACATATTAATAATCTAGTAACGCATTAATATGCCTACACCGCTGTACACTTGCCTACATGTACATATTTATGCATAGAAAACTGTGATACACATAGGAACACATGCTGGTATTATTATTACAGTTAGTGCAGTGTTAATGCATATTCTTGTGTAATCAGCAAACCAAAAACCAAACAAAGATTTTGGGAGTACCCATTTTTGTAATTGATAGCATCATCCTACTCAGGTATTCTGTGGAGACCCCTGCAAAATACCCACTGTTTAGCAGCAACCCAGATGTAATTAACACCGCCTGTGTTGTTTACACTATGAATCAAGTGTGGACTCGCTCCATACTGCCTGCATCCTCTCTCTCTCTCCATCCCTCCCTCCCTCTCTCTGGCCACAGAGAGTCCACCAGATGGTGGCGAAATGCGCAGGACCGTCGAGCCCTCCAACAAACCCTCCTCTCCTCCACCATGCAGCTGAGTCCAGCTCTAAATTGTGGTTGTTGCCTACGAAACCTAGTTCTTAAGTGACCCAACCATTTAATCAAAACCCATGTCTTGGCTTGTTTTCAAGTGGTTTGAATCATAGCTTTGTTGCTCTGAAAATGTTTAAAGTATAGCAGATGAACTATGGGGAGGGGAAAAAGGCTGTGGAGTGGGTACCTGCTAGCCTCTTTAGTTAGACCTAGTTGGAGGCTGATTAAATAAGAGGAAAGGCCATCATGTTAAACAGCCACTTAATCAGATGTAGGTTAGGCAGCATGGTGCTAATTAGCGTGGACTCTGAAGTGGACAGTGCTGCCAACAGCATGCTGCTGCCTGAAGAGTCTGGTGGGACACCACTGCTTAGAGCATTCACCACCCTCTTTTGTAAAAATGTAATAATATAGTGAGGCGTGTATCATATTTGATATGTCTTATGCGCAGTCACTTAAAACACCAATCTGTGACATTTTTAGGTGTTCTAGGTACCTGCATGGCTCAAAGTTCTCCATCAATATGAGGTTTAACCGGTCTGATCATGTGATTGGTAGCTGCAGCGTGACATCCAGCTGACTTTTTCCAAAAGCTGGATCCGGTTCAGCTTCTCTGCCGCATGTCGCTGCGTTTTTTTTAACAGATACCCCTGCAGCCTCGATCAGACCAGTCATTTGTCACTCCACCACTTTGATCTAGACTGAAATATCCAGACATGGGGACTTGAGACTTAGTGACTTGGACTCGAGTCGACTCGAGTCGACAGTTTTATGACTTGTGACTTGACTTAACAAAAAATAAAATACTTGAAACTTGACTCGGACTTGGAAGTTTAAGACTCGGGACTTGACTTGAGACACGATGACTTGAATGACTTGAGCGTTATTCACATCATGTTTTCAGTGTGAATATAAAAATGTAGTTATTATTATATTTTTTAAATAATGTTGATGATTACAGTGTGATCATATTAAGATCAGATTCTGCAACTAAAATTACAACAATAGGCCAAAGGTGACTTGACTTGGACTTGACTTGCCCAAGAAAAAAATACTTGGGACTTACTTGGGACTTAAAGATTAAGACTTGAGACTTACTTGAGACTTGCACATGTGTAACTTGGTCCCATGTCTGGAAATATCTCAGCGTCTAGTGAATGGTTTGCCATGAAATTATGTTCACATGCTCCCCAGAGGATGAATCACACTGACTTTGGTGATCCCCTAACTTTTTACTCTGGGGCCACCACCAAGGTTGACGTTCCCATCAGGCCTCAGCTGTACTTTGTGTTGTGAGCTAATTAGTAAAGAATGCTAAATGAATGATTTCTGCCTATTGCTTATATGCTTTCACTCAAAATGAGATACATTTTTATGGGGAAAAATCTGGCGTGCAACAAAAAATGTTGCTGGCAGCAGCAGTAGTGGTTTGCTTGGAACAAACAGAAGAGACTGGGTAGTTAGCATGAACAGTCTGTGTGTGTTTGAACTGCTTCTCCCATTAAGCTGTGTAAACAGTTTGTTGTTTGATGAGGTCACAAGCTCGCTCTGCCCTTATGACCTTTAATAAATTCACTATTTATTGGTATAACTGGGTAAATAGCCTTACATCAGGTGAGACAATTTATTCATAATTCATTTTCTACATTCAAGCATCTGTCAGTATTTTTATAAGATAGGGGTACTTGAATAACACTGCATCAATACGGAGTGAATGTATATAGACATGCATCAAACGCTGCTCACTCACTCACAGCTCCGTTTCTTTCAAACCAAAAAACCCTGCAGTGTAGTCTTTTATCCCCCTTTAAAGTGTGCTTAAATCTACAATAAAACCATGAATGTGCTTTCACATAAATCCAGCGCCATCAATGGATCTGTTACCCAGGGGTCCTCGTCGGAAGAAGCCAGTCTTACTTCCCTGTGACAAAAACCTCATTTAAAAAAAAAAACAGAAAAAGAAAAATGCTGCAACTCTGCTCCGTTGCCTCGGCATGTGGAAATGCAATGTGAGAAAGGGATTAAACCTCCAACGCACAAAAGAAAAAGAGGAAAAAATGACAGTGACGGCACTGGCAGAGCCCCACATATACCCACACTCTGAACAACGCTCACGCACAGCTCAGTGAAATACTGTAGAGGCAGAGAGAGGACACTGAAAGACAGACAAAAGGGAGGAAGATATAGACGTGAAGGGAGGAGGGACTGTGGAGCGACTGGGGTGGGAACATAGGCGGTCAGAAAGAAAGGGATGAAGAGAGACAGAGTGTAAAAGTTAGGGACAAGGAGAAAGATGGCACTACACCGAGCGAGCTGCAGTCACCCGGGGGGCTTTTTCCCACTAAAATGATCCGACTCTGCCTGCTCTCCCTTCTCTCCTAGAAGGCCTGAAACAGCCATAATACGCCTCATAAATCACATGTCACTTTTCAGTGTTTTTCAACTGCTGTCTTTTCATTTTTGCAGCCATGTATTCTCAACGCGCCGACTCAGTTTCATCGCCCAGGGTCTCACCGGTGCCAGAAATGCACGGTTCAGTTTCACATTCAAATTTATTTACTGCAGTAGCATCGAAAGGGACCAAAAACATAACATTAAGACAGTTTTGGGGTGTCAGAAACATATTTAAACAACAACAAACTTCCAGATTTTGGGAAATATGCATACTTGCTTTGTTTCCAAGAAGTAAATGAGAAGATTGATACCACATTTTTATTTGATAGGAGATGTTAATAGCATAAATACTGGATACTGGGGTAAACAGCTATCCGCACTCTGTCCAACAAAATGTGCCTAGAAGCATACAGCTCTAAATCTCACTAATTAACATCGGCATGTAACCCAGAGTAAAAACACAATATTTAGCTTTCTTTTGTTTCCTCTGGACAAAGCCAGGCTAGTTGTTTACAATCCTTATGCAAAGATAAACTAACTGGCTGCTGGCTCCAGCTTTATCTCAAAATATGAGAGTGATATCAATCTTCTCATCCAACTCTCAACAAGAAAGCAAATAAGTGTTTCTCCCAAAATCCTCATTGTAGCTGATTTAACTTGAAGCGTTATTAAGTCTTGTCCATCTTTCTCTTTTGTCTATGCGGTGAGCTCACCAACAAGCTTGCGATATTTCTTGTTAAATTGAAATTCATCACTTCTTACGTACCAGCCCTTCCCCATCGGTGTCTATACTCCTCATGAGGATTTCATGTTGGCAGATAAAACAAATGCATAAAACAGTATTTCACTCAGTGCTGGGGGTGAGTTTTAGATTTGGCATCTTGATTAGAGTAGAAATGATCAAATATGGCGTATTGTTTACACGAAACTCGACTTGACTGGTGAAGATTTAATTGCTAAAAAAAATCGCCAAAAGTTTCGAAAAGAAAAGCAGTAATTTCTCTGACAGCATAAATTGTGGCTCCAATACTCGCGCCGACTGTGCAGCGAAGCAGCACAAATACGTATAAACTATGGAATGAAATGAATAATTACCTCCTTCTTCTATCAAATCATCAAACCCCATGGGTCTGTCTGTGATCTGAGGGCAGAGTGACTTCGGCTTCAAGAAAACAATGAGCTTCTCTCTCCCCCGCTGACACTGTGACTCCGATGCTGATGGCAATGCTGCCTGTGTGTGTGTGCATGTGTGTGCATCTCTGAGTGCATGTGTGTGTGTGTGTTGTTGCTCTGTGCCTGGCAGCTGTAGCCCTGCGATGCATGGTGAATAACAGGTCAGTGCTAATCTCATTAGGGCTAATCAGATGTATATGATATGTATAAACAGTGGACTTCCACTGTAGGCAAGAAACCGCAGTACACATCCATCACTAGAGGGGTTGTTTGTGTATGTGTGTGTGGGTGTGTGTGTGTGTGTTAAGAGGATTTCTGGGAGGAGGATGACTGATTGAGTAGAGGTGAGAAGAGACAGGGAGATGTCGTTTTTCAGGGTGCAACATTATCAGAGGAATTATGGAATTATGCACTTGTGGAGAGCTGGTGCGAATACTGATGCAGAGAAAAGGAATATATTTGTGTAAACACACACGCACAGCCACACACACACACACACACACACAGACGTACACTCAGCAGGCAGCTCAGTAGAGTTTACAGTTCACCTGTTCTGACTGAGGACACTGCATGCGACTACGACAAATGAGGCATGCCTCTGGGACGCTTGATGGTTTGTCACCATAGTCTGATTTTTGTTGCTGTTTTTGTGCGTCGTGTACAGACGTCCCGCTAATTGGTTCCTGCACGTGTTTGTCAGTGTTTGTATGTTCCTCACGTATCGCATTCATGAGACAGGGAAAAAATTTGCAGTTGAACTAAGACATCCAGAGCTGGAAAAGGAAGGTGTAAGATGTGGGGAAAGTGTGAGTGGTTAAATGAAGGGAAAAGATATCTGGACTTGTACAATAATCGAAGCAGAAGGAGAGTGTGTGTGATTTCAGATGGTCGTGTGGGTGTTTGACGTAGAGAGGGAGAGACAGAAAGAGGTGAGAAAGACAAGGCAACAAGAGTTTAGGGCATTTTGTTTGAAACCCTTTCCCCTCTCTGACTGAGTGCCCTAGGGGTTGGAGATTGGTTTCACTTAAATCATCCTAAAGGGATCCGTGCCTGGCTCGGAAATAAATATCAAGATCGCTCTTGGATTGTTTTTAAATTGAACGCAATCTGCCCGAGCTATGAGCCATCATTTCACGTTCTCCTCCCTTCCTGATCTCTCCGTCTTCCACTTGATGCCAGCCTCTTTTTTGTTTCCATCACAAAAGGGATTTTCAGGAATTGTTCTGATCCAAAAGCAAGTAGGAAAAAAAAAAAAAGAAGATCTTTGGCATATGAATCATTTGAGCCAGACAATATTTGATGTATCACGGTAATCAAAAGTTAAAAGGCGGAGGAAATATTTCCAGGAGTGGATGTTAAAGTCGGGGGAGAAGCTAATAGAATGACATAAATCATTCAAACAAAGAGGCTGATGGGGGGGATTCGGTGGAGTAGTTTGTCCTCAGAGTGCAAACACAGCAGCATACAGAACCGTGTTCGTACTGTAAAACGTCTAATAAACTCCCGTTCTCTAATAAACCAATGTGTCTTGTAGCCAAATCGATCTTTATGTTACAATAAACAAATTCCTGTCTCTAATGCTGCTCACATAAAAAAAACTTTTTACACTGCTGCTGATGAAGCATGTATATTGTTAGTGTATCGCTCTATAAAATCGTCAGAGTAGCATGTTATAAGGCTGCTGCACAAATCATCATTAAGTACTGTAGTCTCTGTTATTTACTAAACTCTCTCATTATCAAGGGTGTTACTAAAATATCCAATCCATCCATCCATTAGCTGCTTGTCCTTTTTTAGGATGCAGGGGCGCTGGAGCCAATCCCAGCTGACACTGGGTGAGATGTCCAGCGTGGGCCTTGTAAAGAAAACTTTCCAGTTGTACCCGTTTTCTAGTGCACATATTTATTTATGTATAATGATTTATTGGAAAACGGACAGCTGAATAAAGAGTTTAGGAATAGGAATGTTTTTATTGATTGATTTTGGAAGGAAAACGTCAAGATTGTTTCTGGAAAGTTGAAAAGTCAAAACCAAAAATTAAAAAAGAAAAAATAAAAATTCTTGGAAGGCATACTTTATTTGAACTGCATGAATTTCATGTCACAGTCAAACTAAAATCATTTCCCAAGTGACTCGGTTGAATAAATATATTCAAAATGTGTGCTGTACTCTCGGAGTGGAATGAAACTGAATGTTAATATTACAACTTTTCGGGGGGGAAAAAATCAAATTGAGCTGTTTATAAACTGAGGCAGAATTCAGTCTAACCGCATGTCTTTGTATACAGTTGGTAACACAATAATTGGATGATAGGGTGGAGAAAATAGTGTTTGGATATTGACTCTGTGCCATTCTGCTAATCTATTTATTGAATAGTGGGGAGGAATTCCACAGACTCTTTTCCTAATCAGCATTTGCCATGAACACCACAATGCTAGCACGCACACACACACACACACACACACACACACACACACACACGCACACACACACATACACTGCCTGCACTGGGAGAGCAGATATGGCACTAGCTGTTCCCTTTCTCAGGGTAGCAGTGGAGATGAAAGAGTGCAGAGATGGGTTTCCCATCCTCTGATCTGCTGCTGCCTTTGACATCAGCAGTCACCAACTCCAAAAGCGCAGGAGAAATGGAGGACGAGCTAAAAACTGACAATCTGCCCAACACAGCAACCACACATAAACTCCCTCCCCTCCTTGCTATCCGGGATTTTCTCTTTTCTTGCCGTTGGAAGTCAGATTTATTTCTGTAATTGACCTGCCACCATAAATATGAGTTGGATAAATAGCATATAGCATCATTTTTACCCCTCCCAGAACCTTCATACTTTCCTTTTCTCCCACATGGACGGCAAGGACGCTCCACTGCGCCTATAGAGACGACATAGGGAGCTGATTTGAGCTGAACAGCGGCTCAGCGGTCCCCTGCTGTGCGCCTAGCCGTGCGCCTAGCTGCACCGAGGGCCCCCGCTCATTCTCTCTGACAGCCGAGCACATCCACAAAAGACCCTATAGCTGCAGATACTTTGCGGTTTCAGACTCATTTTTCATACTCCTTCGCAGCTCTGTCACCCAGAACTTGTCAAATAAGACCACCACAGTGTATTTCAACCTGTGTGGGACCATGGAAAAGAGGATCTGAGCTGAGCTGTAATGTGTTGACCAGAGTAAATGTGGAGTGTCTCAAACTGTGAGAACAGACGGCATGAAAAGAATTCATGTGCGCCAGGCACAGCGCTGAAGATAAATCGCAGCGTGTCAGTATGAGAAATTCGAGCTGGAGCATATTCATATTGATTGAGCATATATATATTCATTTAATCATGCATGCTTTCCAACACAGTATGTATCCCAGCTATGCTTTGTGCTGTGGGCTTTGCATGTTATCCCAAGTGTGCCATAAGAGTTGTCCCATCGACACTGGTGCTGTTTTTGCGTTTCCTCTTGCCGGAGAACAGGCACACCCATCAGGAACCATTAGTCTTCACACTGACAGATCAGCCTTCCACTGAGAGACTCTCCCTGGCGTAGCTTTCTCATTGCCTCAGACAGTGGTCGGGTATTTTTACTAACAGGCTGAGACATTGTGCCATTTGTGCAGGGCATTTACTGCTGGCATTACTCCTAATTTATGTTCTCTTGTCCTGACAAAAGAGTAAAGCAAGCCACCCGAGACTTCACACAGTTTCTTATGCCCTTCCGCAGGTGAACAAATGGGCCGATTAAAAGGTCATGTGGACAGATGTATTGGCAGGCGTTATGAAAATGTCTAATGATATTACCTCCCTGTAATTGCAGACGGATGCGGCGCTGATGTACGACGCCGTGCACGTCGTGGCGGTCGCAGTGCAACAGTCGCAGCAGATCACGGTCAGCTCTCTGCAGTGTAACCGCCACAAGCCGTGGCGCTTCGGGGGGCGTTTCATCGGCCTCATCAAAGAGGTACAAGGCCATCAGTGCTATCAATGACTCGACCTCTGACCCATGGAATCTGCTGTGCGGGCATCTTGCATTGATCAATCACAAGCATTTCTTTTGTAAATCACTAATTGTGGTCATTGTCTTTCTCTTGTGATCATCATGATCTTGATCACGATTGCATAATTATAACGCACTCTAAATAACCACTGCATTACCCACAGTAACTACTTTGTTTTTTTTGTTCCCTCTTCTCTTTTTTTTTTTTTTCTCTCCGTACACATCACCAGCCATGTTTATATCAAAGACTCTGTGTGTCATCTTAGCTCTAGTCAGGGTCAGACATTTGCTTTGTTGTTACAAAGTTCTTTCATTCTCTGGATGGTACCATTGCAGGTAATTTTCAAAATGAGCCATTGTACTACCTAGCGCCACCCCCTCCCCTCCCCACTCCCCACTCCTGTGTTTGCCATCGCTCTCCATGCCCGTCTGTTACTCCAACGGCTTTGAAGTGAAACTTCAAGCACAATGAACCACATGCATAATGAACTCTTACCTGTCAAACCTCCTCCTATCCTCACTGCTTTATTGTTTCTTGTTATGTTGTTGAGATAGACAGCGAAGGGGGAGAGCCAGACAGAATTCATAATTGGGACAGAAAAAGTTTTATGGTTAGCGGTTGGAATGGTATTGTCGAGAAAGACGATACCTTAAGGTTAATGGAATGACTCTGCTGAGTATTTTTGGTTTATTATGCCGCATGCTTTTATCTGTAGGCTCACTGGGATGGTTTGACAGGACGTGTTCTCTTCAATAAGACCAATGGACTGAGGACAGATTTCGACCTGGACGTCATCAGTCTGAAGGAGGAGGGGTTGGAAAAGGTGTGTCACACATTGGTGCAGTTGTTGCTATGTGGTTTCCGCATTATTTTTCCTATCAGTATACAAGACAACGTGATATATACTTGACGCTGAGTTGTTTCAACAGATTGGAACATGGGATCCTCCCAGCGGACTGAATATGACAGAGACTCACAAAAGCAAAACATCCAACATCACAGACTCTCTGGCTAACAAATCCCTCCGTGTATCCACCATACTGGTAGACGCAGAACAAATGAAAACATGCACACAGTTAACATATATACGCACAAAAAAAATCTCATACACAAGTCACTTTTACATCTTCCCTCTACAGGAGGAGCCATATGTGATGTTTAAGAAGTCGGACAAGCCTCTGTATGGGAACGACCGTTTCGAGGGGTACTGTATCGACCTGCTGAGAGAGCTCTCTGGCATCCTTGGTTTCCGCTATGAGGTACGATTAGTGGAAGATGGGAAATACGGCGCACTGGACGAGGGCACGGGACAATGGAACGGCATGGTGCGGGAGCTCATGGACCATGTGAGTCGTGACTCTCACCAGGCTTTGCATAGTTGCATGAATTTCGAACGCATCTTTAAAATCAAGATAACAAACATTTTCTGAATTTTCCAGTGTTTATTTACAATATCGGAAATTTAATTTAATTTAAATTTTTGCTATTCATTCATTGATAGTTACTTTAACACAATAACTAATTATGCCTCCAGTTTACATATCTCTTATGATGTTCATATGGTACATTTTTCATAGATTAAGATCACTTTTATCTAAACTGATGAAAAATCTGCCAGCACAGTGGGAATATTTCAACTTGTTTTCCAAACTCAAGTTACATTTTTCTTAATTTCAATGCAGAAATCTACCTAATTGTTTGAAGGACTCACATTCAAATCTTTGCTTTACTTAACTTTAGGTAGTTATTACTGTTTAACTTGACATTGCTGAGTCAAGTTGCTGACTTTATTATCCTTCTCTACGTTGGGGCCATACTATCACTTCAGTTCAGTTCATGATAACAAGGTGTCATAAAACATAAACTGCAATGACTTGATAGGATGGAGATTCAAAACCTTGACCACAAAGGATACATTCTACTTTCCACCACTATGAATGGTCTCAAAAACCAGAAGCAGAAAATGTAACAAAAAAGACGCTGTAAATCTGGCTCTGTATGATGAATAACTTATTTCTTGGAGGGGTTTTGCGAAAAAGTCATTAGAACCAAAGGTGGCTAATCTGACATCCAGGGAACAAAGGTTAATTTGTCACAGATCAATCTAATCCCACAATTGTTGCCCTGGTGACTCACCTCTGACACCACATAAGAAGGATCAAACACATAACCTGCAATTTTCTGAAGAACTCAGCCTCCTACCTGCTAATCTAGCTGAACTAATGACCCAGGCTATTTTCTCTCCTCTGGCTTTCTTCCTCTTGTACATATTGACCAGATTAGCTGTCGACAGAAATCAGATGTTAATTCGATCGGTTGTCTTTTATTGGTGGACTCAAACACCTAACACCCCCATGCCACTCCACCCCTATTATCTCATTACAGAAAGCGGACCTGGCGGTGGCTCCTCTGGCCATTACCTATGTCAGAGAGAAGGTCATCGACTTCTCAAAGCCCTTCATGACGCTCGGGATAAGTATCCTCTACCGCAAGCCCAACGGCACCAACCCCGGAGTCTTCTCCTTCCTGAACCCCCTCTCGCCTGATATCTGGATGTATATTCTGCTGGCTTGCTTGGGTGTCAGTTGTGTGCTGTTTGTCATAGCCAGGTAACATGTCAACCCTCCCTTCTCTCCTTCCTTCCTTCCTTCCTTTCTTTCCTTCGTTCCTTCCTTGACTTCCTTCTTCCCTTCCTGTTTGCCTGCTTATACTAACGCACAGCAGTTACTCCCTCTGGACCTGAGGAGGGGAACTGATTCACTGAAAATCATCAAGCTGTGACTGGTGGGAAAAGCACTCCTGCAAAAGGCAGCCCATGCCTCTTTATTCTTAGATGTATTAAGAAAAAAACAAAACAATATAAAACTGAAATATGTTACTTTTAAGGACCACACTAGTGTTTTTACATATTTTTTTTTATAATTCACTATGATTGATCATTTCCAAAAGATACTGGAGCCTTTAAACTCTTTATTTATGTTAGAGTTTATCGTAAAATACAGCTGAAGTCTTTAAAAGATACAGTTGGGTACCAAAACAACAAATCTCAAAGTTCAGACCCTCCCATCAGCTCTTGAACTAATCGCCCAGAAAAGGCAAAAATAATTGTTTTAGCTTTATTATCAATAATTCATGAAGTGACCTTGATGAAAAGCATGAAAACTGCAATAAAAAGGAATAAACGACTACTCTAATTTCATTACCTCACAGGAAATGAGCTCAAACAAAGAAAAACACTGGTATGGTCTTTATGGCTGATTCTTCACACTATTTCAGGCGTATTTGCACAAGCATCAGCAACTGTAAAACCAGCTACCCGTTATATATCTCTTAATTAGCCGTAAGAAATGTACAAGTACAATGCTGACATTGTACAAGTACACTCCTTACGCATATCTTGATGAACCCATCCCCCTAAAACCCCCTGATGCATGACCAATGTAGAGAGATGTGTATTAACCCCAGGGCTCCTCTTGTTCTGCTTTCATTCGGAGAGGTTTGGGTTTAATGCACGTTTCGTCAAATGTTACCGGCAAAATGAACACCTGAGAGGAAAGCAGCAACTGTCACCTAAGTTAGTTCAGAATATGCAAATTATAACCATAGACCCCTTTGTTTCCACGGTTGTTCAGGGTAAGTGATTAGCATGCAATTATACTGATTCTTCTGCTTGTAATGAAATGGCCTCGGTACATGTATTAAATTATAATACTCTTGTCTGTGTGCATGCATTGTGCCTTTTTTGCACACCGTGGCAATAAATAGTGCTTGTCCTCACACTATGTGACCAAAAATATTCAGCAAAGTTTAAATCTGGAGTACAGTGTTTTCTACAGTTCGCTGAGCTGGTTCTCTCATAATTGTAGTATTGATTGCACGGCCACCAATTGATTGTTCAATCCCCTAAATGCCGAGTATATTATTTTCTTTAATCCCCTACAAATAGAGTGAGTGCGGGAAGTTTATGAAGTCCTGTTTTTTTTTTTGCACAATAAACCACTAAACACCTCAATCTCACCAGGGATTCACGTCTTTGAACTGCTTCCCACACACATACGTGCTTTTTTTTCCCCCCTGACTAAATAAGCTATCTCATTTCAAGCTCCAGAGAAATGCATTTCACTCAGTGGTTCCTTCCAGCTCTGTTAGTGGTTGAATTGATTCCTGTCTTTATTAACAAAACAAATGGTATCCTCTCAGATCGCAAAACCCTTTTCCTGTGTCCATATGCCAAGAAGAATGGATGATTTAAATAGTGTTATAACATGTTTACATGCGATTTCAGGCTGATGCAGTTTTGCAGTTTGCCAATCCTGGACGCCGGTGATTTTAAACACCCCAACACAACCTCTCTACTTGGCCTGAGAGAAGAAAGGCAGCAGATCTATAATGCCAGCCAGAGTAATTGAATCCAACAGACAGTAAATGGAGGGAGCGTGTTGTGTTATTGTGGCCGTGGACAGGAGAAACAGGAGAGGAGAGAAAGAGAGAGAGAGGGTGAAAGAATCTTTTTAGAATTCTGCGTGCAATTCGACATGTCCCTCATGCTCGGTGTGAGGAGGTGACCTTACGTTCGCATGTTCCACATCGGCTTTTTCTTGGTGATCAGTGTGCAGAACACGGCCCGCAGGAATACAGGCCAGCTGCAGGCAAAGGTCATACAGAGGAGCTACCCGGCATGGTGCATACAGAAGACACATGTATGCACTGACAGGGGACAAACAACAATCCAATCAGTGTGCGTTGTGTAGATTTACACAGATTTACGCTACCTCACCTACGGCATATATCGGATATCACCCACTATTAGCCTCAGGCTGCAGCTCATCGTTATATACAGCAACATAAATAAATCATCACGGAAAACATTTGACTTTTAGATGGATTTAATTGAGCCAATGCAGAAGCACAGTTGCTACCACAGACAAGTGCACACCCACACAGCCGTAGAGGCACATGCGCAAACATTCATGCGCCAGAGGCTTGATACACACACAGTCATAAAACCATACCACACATACGAACCCATGCGAGTGCACGCACTCGCATTCCAGACAGCCCCGCAAGGCCATTGTGCCGTTTCAGTTGCCTGTGGTTTCAAGGAGACCGAGCTCATTGACATTCCAGGAAATCAGGCATCCTGATGGGCTTGACAGGAAGAATTATAGTGTGTCATCACAACCGCGTCCACGTAGATGAATCTCAAGGGGGACGGCTTAGAAAATAGATGACGATATGACAAAAACGTTGCCACGTTCACGATGCTCGTAGAATAAGATTGTTAATTAGGCTGCTGCTGCAACAACAAAGAAAGATCAAATGACATATCTGTATGAGGATCTGTAGCAGTCACGCTGTGGCAAATGTGCCGCTATAAAACAGCCATCATATAATAGTTGCTTTTGTAATGTGAATGCTGCTTTAGGTCTTGTAAACACAGTTATGTATATAAAAATATATAGAAAAACATGTGTGTGTTACGCTAAAGTAGCTGACATATGGCATCATTTCTACTGTGTCTAAATATTTAACACACAGCACACGGGCTTATTAGCATTCGGCATGTTGGGGGAGGCAAAGCTCCTGAACCGCCGTACCTGATGGACCCCTCAACTCTGCATAAGCAATGTTCCCACTATCACCCACTTCAGCACAAACTCAATCAGACCCTGATGCTTAACGCTAACCCAATCACCTCGCGCTAATGCCATGCCACTTTTGCTTAGGATAATAAATGAGAAATGTCCACAGCCGACCCGGAGACACTGACAATCAGCCAAGGCGAGCGGCGGGAGGTGAAAGGGGGAGGGTCATAGGCGAAGCAAGGCAATTGGGGGGTTGGACGGTTGTTGCAATGGGATTGAAAAAAAGAAAAAGATGAAAGTGTGGAGGGAGTGTAAGAAAGTCAGCTAGGGGGTGGATGAACAGAGATGTCTTTTGGGAAACCAGGAGAGGGGAAAAAAAAAAGGAACAGTCCCACGTTGGGGGTGTGAGGAGGATGTGGTATCAGCAGAGTAACTCTGATTGCAGTTGCTGGGGGAATCAAATAAAGGCTCCTGAGTCAGTGAATCCAAATGAGCTCCAGAGATCATCATGCTCTAGGACATTATCACCAGTGGCAGTGTTATTCCAACCTATTGATCTGCTCTCACAATAAACTGATGGCATTTGAATATGCCAATAAGTTGATCTCAGCGAAAGCCAGAATGATTTGTTTTGGTCTCTGCAGATGCTCCGACCCAGAAGCCATAACACACTATTCCTACACATTTACACTCACCTTGTTTCTGCTCGCAATGTAAAGATGTATGTTTGTAACCTGCACCAGGGAACACACTGTTCTCGTGCTATGTGCTGACATATCTGTCTCTGTGCTCTCTCCTTTTTATAGGTTTAGCCCTTATGAGTGGTACAACCCGCACCCGTGCAACCCAGACTCGGATGTGGTGGAAAACAATTTTACGCTGCTCAATAGTTTCTGGTTTGGAGTTGGGGCTCTCATGCAGCAAGGTAGTTGCCTCAGCCTGTGGCTGCTGTTGCTCTGCAGAGCTGGAGCTCTCTATATCCCACTGTCTCTGAGGGTTGGGTTGTTTTATCCAGGCCAGCGGCAACAGAGAGAGACCTCTGTGGGTTCCCCAGCTAGGAAGAAAGAATTTAGAGCAAATGTGCATGTCAAGTGTTTTTGAATTTAATCATCTTAGCTCACAGGAAGAATAAACCTACATGTTTATATGAGAGTGATATATTATACCTCTTAAGTAAAAACTAATTAGCTTCGTTTTAAAGCCTCAACTAGAGATTACAATTTGAATTTTGTGCACCAATGTTTTTGTAGCAGCAGCACAAACAGCCAGACTACTGATATTTATTCAAATAACATACGCTATATGTTCTTCATCATATTAATGATAGTGCTGTAATACCCAGTGTCCTCTCTCCTCTTGCCCTGGGCCCATCAGCACCTAGGGGTCAGTGGGGTGTGGAGTCAGGATGTGAGGTTACCTTGGGTACATGACTCTCTGGCCCAAACAGCCTTTCACTTCTGCACACTGTTCTGAAGGATCAATACTGAATGTGTTTGATTTGATATGGTCGATTTATGCAAACACCTTGTTCTCAGGAGACTTTTGAAATAGTCTCCTGCATCTTTTGAGGCTCTCACTTTACCGACTGAGGCAGCATGATTTCACTTCCGACAATCAACTTGTTTTGAGAGCTCTCTCAAGAGATTTCGTCTTGAAGCGAGTGGCGCATCTGCCTGAGCTGAAAAGACCGTTCTCCAAACACATTTGAATGTTTTTTAAAAACTAATCCTATCTTGATTTTAAAACTTGTTAAAAAAAATAAAGTTTACAATTAAATACAAGATGAGGACTTGCTGAGATTAATACATTTTGCAGTGTAACATTCACTCCTGCCACCTCCCTCACACCAGGCTCAGAACTCATGCCCAAGGCCCTGTCAACTCGAATAGTCGGAGGCATCTGGTGGTTCTTCACCCTCATCATCATTTCCTCATACACGGCCAACTTGGCTGCTTTCCTCACTGTGGAGCGGATGGAGTCGCCCATAGACTCAGCTGATGACCTGGCCAAGCAAACTAAAATCCTGTATGGGGTTGTAGAGGACGGCGCCACCATGACCTTCTTCAAGGTAACTGCGTCTGCTCGGGGTGTTTATGGGGTGATTTTATGAGGCATCATCCTTTCTCACTAATTAAAGTCATTGTTTGTAAGATGTTGGTCCTGGTTGAGTTGGCGATACCTGTGGTTACTGGTGATAACAGCCAGTGTTGTTTAATAATTAAGTCAATAGTAATTGCAACCACAGTACCTTTCCAACCAACAGCAGTGCGCAGTAATGGAGTTGGTTACCTTGCTGATGAGTTGGAGGTGTGCAGCCTGCTCTCCATCTGACAGCTCACCTTGGCTGCTCCGTCTTGTTCCATTACTCCCCTGCAATATAAAAAAATGATCCGCTGTCAGCAACTGTTGAAAATGACCATGTCCTGGTTTGCAGATGCATTTTTGATGAACGATTGCAGGTAGCACTAACCTTGGTGACAAACACGTTGCATTTCCTGTGACTGCACATTAAGACAGTAGACAAGTTTCGCCAGTTGAACGCTTTTAATGTGAAGTTGTGAGGTTGCGATGACTGTTAACAGAGTGAACAGCAGAGAGTGAGGCTGTTATCAATGAGAAAATTGAAAAATGTAAACGCTGGATCATATCACTTCCTGTGAATCCATCATGCAAAGCTAGGCTAACTGAATTCAGTGCTAGAATGGCAGACCCCGCCATTTACTACCCTTGTATAAATACACAAATCTCAAACAATACCGTAATTATTGTCTAAAACTGGTTTGATTTTATGAAAAAATGGGATTATAACTTATAATCGTACATGGATATTTCTCTAATTTCTTTAATAATTTCCATAAATTAATTTTGCTATGACATTAAAGAATAGAAAGGTTACACACTGATTGCATTTTTATAGCAGCAAAATTTCGGGCTTACCATATTTATTTTCAATACTGCGACCAATATCATACCATTATTATTATTTTTTTATCTCGTAGAAAACAAAAATCTCCACCTACGACAAGATGTGGGAGTTCATGAACAGCAGGAGGCAATCTGTGATGGTCAAGAATGTGGACGAGGGCATCCAGCGCGCTTTGACCTCGGACTATGCCTTCCTCATGGAGTCCACCACCATCGAGTTTGTCACCCAGCGCAACTGCAACCTCACACAGATCGGAGGCCTCATAGACTCCAAAGCCTACGGAGTGGGAACACCAATGGGTAAATGACCTCAAACCTCGATCTGTTTCTGTGCTGCCAGCACAAAAAACGTTTGAAAAGCTTTAGGCCAGAGAGAGATACTACAGATATGTGGCAGATAACAGTATATAGTGCGGATGATGGATACACTCTGAGAAAGGAAAAGGTTGACCTTTATTGATGGGGTCACGGGTATAATGGTCCAACAGCAGAAGGTGTAAAAGGTTTAGCTTAATGAAAAGCGAATGGTTGAATTTATGGATAAGGTTAAAAAGTGCCTGGGGCTTAAGAAACGGGCTAGCCATAATGATTTTCGCACAGGATTATTTACAGAGTGGAGAGGCAAACCTTGGTTAAACAACTCAGAAATACTTTTCATGGTGTGTTTTAGCCTATTTTGGAGTCACATAAGGCAAGATTGTGAGTGCAAGACAGTGAAACAATCACACCAAGCAACCCAAGAGACAATTTAGAGCAATTCCCTGCGACTTACATGACACGGTCTAAATCATATCTGAGGATTAAAGCACAACAAAGCACTTCAAAGAGTATGAAAAGAATTCAACATTTTATTGGACCCAACTCCTGTCAAAAATTTGTATTCTGACATTTTAAAAACGCCATTATCCTGTGACGAGGCGGAGGAGCTAAAACCATCAAAAGCAATGTTTTCTTTTGGCAAATTATATCATAAATTTTGAAACCTCTGCCTCTTTTATGATAACCGTTTTCTTGCATATAAACCAGTCATTGTCTGGGTTAATAAACATGCCGCTTACAACCCTGGCACTCCAGGGGACCCTAGCAAAAAGCTGGCGATGCCTCCGATCCAGCGTCACAGAGGTTAAAGTGGTCATGACGAGGCCGCGGAGAGCACTGCAGCCAGCTGTAATGGCCACATTTATCATTAGTGATATGAAGGCCATCAAAATATGGAGGATTCATTCTGGCCGTCCACATCTGGACCCAGCTACTGCTGATGAGTATAGGGCAGTTATGGATCTGCAGGGACGCCATGATTGCCTCGGGTGTAACAAAGCTTAGGTGATGCAGTGAAATATAGTCCCACTGTGGCTCCATAAGTGCAGGGATACTTACACTGATGCCCTTGAGATGGACACACAGACCTAGAACGTGGATCTGTTCTGTTTTCATTCATGTGTTCACAAAGCATGTCAAATATACGACTTCAAAACATCTCCCAAATCACTTTAATTCTCTGATAAGTGGTTTAGTATTTTAATGCATAAAATTAATGATTTAAAAAACGTCTGCTTTCAAAGTTATTACTACCCACTAACTCATTCCAATTTCTAATCCTGATGTTCATTGCTCAATATTTCAGGAATAAAACTGATCATAGCCTCTAAAATGTTTCTTCTGTGATAGAAGAGGTCTCGCAATTGTTAATTGCTTCATTAATTCAGAGTGAGTTCTGCGTTCATGCCAGCAGCCGTCTTGTAAGAATAAGAATATTAAATTTTTGGTGGTTTTCTCTTTTTCCTAAACTCCAGAGGAGCAGCAGTGGAAAACAAGTAGATTTAATCAAGTATTTCTATTTCATGCTGTTTTTTTACTTCTACTCCACTGATATTCTCAGGGGTGATGTTGTACTTTTTACTCCACAACATTTATTTCATAATGTAGTTATTAGTTATTTTACAAATTAAGGTTTTTCAGATACATATAAAATATGATGCTTTGTTAAAAACGTACATACAAGGAGAGGTGAAGAAATTAGTCAAATGATGGAAAATTAATTGGCAACTATTTTGTTTCCCAGCTTTTGTGATTTGATGATTTCTTTGTCATGACTTCAATTTATTTTTGTAATATTAGTTGGACACAACCAGCAATGTCAATGTGTTACTTTGGCTTCTGCTCTTACTAATTGTGATGATACTTCTCACTATATTCTGAATTTTTACAAACCAAACCAATCAATCAATCGATCAATCGCTAGATTAATCTGTAATGAAAATAATCATTTGTTGCAGTCTTGTCCAAAATATATAAAAGAATTAGCTCTACCTCAACCAACTACAGGAGTACAATGCTTCTTATACACTGATGCCTGAGAATAATATTGTAATATATAATAATGTGCCTGTCACATACTTTTATTCTATACAATACTATATTTTTATGCTATACAACATATTAATGTAACATTTAAATGCAGGACAGAGCATTTTACACACTGTAGTATTAACATTTGACTAAAGTAAAGGCTCTGTATACTTGGTCCACCACAAATGAAGACCTCAGCCTCCATTTCAACATCTCTCCTATAACTTTTGCCCTGCTCAACACTGTTTAGCAACTCGTTCCCTGCAGGGCTGTTAGAGCAATAAACTAGAGCAAGCTGTATAATAAGTCTTAACCTCTTAGTGCTTGTCGGTTTTCACACCTCCTGTTCCCAAAACGGAAATGCGTCATCTAAAGCTATCGACCTAAACTGTGATCACATTAATACTTGAGGCCAGACAGTGTGGGAGTGATGGATGTCCTCTGGTGTTGAACATCTGTCAGGTAGTTGTGTATGCACAGTGTGTCAAGCACAGCGCTTTTCCATTCGCCCGAGCCCCGCTCTCCATATCCTCCTCTCTAAGGACCCATCCTATTAGCATTTATCCAAGGCCCGCTTTGTTAGGCCATCATTAATCATTTGAAATATGAGCGGAGCCAGAATCAGGGGACTCGGATACTTGATAGATCTCTCATCTTCAAATGAAGCAAGCATATGCTTTTCTTGTGCACATGCGCATGCATACACAGGACCGCTTTCAGAGCATCTACTGTGCATGCACAGAATGAATGGATGTTCTGTATGTATGTACTTTCTCTTAACGTGCGCACGTCGCGAAGAAAAGCAGCCCACGGGTACACTCACAAAAATACATCACTTTTTTTATGATCAAAGGAGAAAACATTGATATGCTGTTCAAAAATCAGCGCAACTTTGTGTAATTTACCCTTTTCTGTATTAATGTCCCCTTTGTCAGTCTAAATACACAGAGACATGGAGATGAAAGGATGATGGATGGCAATAGATAAATGATAGATGAGACGGAGAGGGAATCAACTAAAGGGGCTGACAAGAAAAACTGCAGGAGAGCAACAGACAAAGTGATGCTACCTGCTACCCGGGGACATATTGAGATCACAGCCCCTGGAGGTTTTCGCACAAAATATTCCTCTGTGTTTATGAAATGATTTCTATTATGTCGCCTTTTTAGAAAGATTTTACATTTTTTGACTCCTGTCTCGGCTCTTTGAAGTCACTCTCAATAAGCATATAAGCCTGAAATGGAAATGGAAATGCACAACTAGGCGTTCTATAATCACATAAATGCACTAACAAGCTTTTAAAGCAGTTTATAAATGAAACATGAACACTCACAGTAAGTATTAATCTTTCTTGGCCGTGGCTGGGGCAGAGTGTGCTCGCTGCTCTACGATCGGCCGTGTGTTGTGTCACACACGCTGTGGAGGGGAAAGGAACACGACCCCACTTGGGTGCTCTGCAGCGATTACTCCTCCTTTGATCACACCAGCACCCGCTGCGCCTTAATGCCTTGTCGCTAATTCTGGCGCCTTCCTACCGGCTGTGGATTTGGGTTCTTTTACTCATCATGACATTAAAATGCATAAAAACACACTTGATAGAGCAACCCTGTCACCGATACACACATATAATCCTAAAAAAAAACACATGCACCAAACTGGGCCTTCTTTTGTTTCTGCTGTTTTTATATGTGCCGTTTATGGCAAATGAAAGGACGTGCAAACAGCAGCTAATGCGTCAAATTTAACAGCAGCTCTGCTCCGCAAAGCCAAGTCTTTGTTGCCAACTCCCTGTGCATTATAATTCACACACTGCAGAGAGGAGTGAGAATTTTGGAATCACTCTGTGAATATAGGGATTAGTGGGATTTGAAGAAGGACTTACAAAAAAACTCCCTCTTAAGCAGCCAACAATAACAGGTTATATGATCACATGCAAGCCGGAGTGTGTTTCATACGCCCACTAACACTTATATATACAGCACCTACCCAACAACGACTTTGCAAAGGCATAATTGTTTTTTTTTTCATATCTGGCTTTTATCCATGTTCACTAGCCTCGTGTTATTCTCCCCCGCAGGCTCCCCGTACAGAGACAAGATCACGATAGCCATTCTGCAGCTGCAGGAGGAAGGGAAGCTGCACATGATGAAGGAGAAGTGGTGGAGAGGGAACGGCTGTCCCGAGGAGGAGAGCAAAGAGGCCAGCGCTCTGGGGGTGCAGAACATCGGTGGGATCTTCATCGTGCTGGCTGCAGGACTGGTGCTGTCAGTGTTTGTGGCTGTGGGGGAGGTCCTTTATAAGTCGAAACAGAACGCCCAGCTGGAGAAGGTACCGGAGTCTTTTCTGATGCTTGTTAAGAATGAAAGCTTGTTGTTGTTGTTTCCATTGAGAATTCCACAATTAAATTTCATTTTACATTTGACAACGCTCATTCATCATCCCTAAAGTTAAGAAATTAACTCTCAAATTCAACACACATATTCTATTGTACACTTTTTAGTTTGCATGTTTGTTCCTTTTTTTTTTTTTTGCAGGTTCGGGAATGATCCATGGATAAGATCTCATTTTTCAAGCTTATCTTAAAACATTTCTCACATGCACCATATATTCATGTCTTATTGATAATTGTCCCTCCTGTCCATAATGGTTAATAAGAGATCCTGTCGGCCAAATCAAATATTTTACAAGCTGGTGTTTCCTTGCTGAGCTGCAGTGGAGGGTTTATAATAAAGTGATTTTGTATTAAAAAAGACTGTAACTGTAGTGGATGGTGTACCTACTTTATCTGTCCTACTCACACTAATGCTTCATATTAGCCCCTGTTGAAATCTATTATGCATTTTATCGTGAAAGGAGGATTTTGTGGATTTTGTCTCCCATCTCTTAATTTGAAATCACATCAGGATGGGATCTCTTCACAGCCAGTATGGATGAGAGGAATTATTACAGCCACTAAAATCTCTTTCACTGTAGAAATGTGAGTTTTCTTTTAAGACAGACTCAGGGGGGGGGAAATGTGAATGTATCCTTTAATCTTGGAGATGCATAGAGTACAGCATACTTGCAGCTTTTTTCTCTCTCTCTTACCCCCCTCTGGTTATGTTTCTTTCTAGCAAGAGAGGGAATATATTTCAGACTGTTCTTTCTGTGCTCTATTTTAGTACCGAGCGCACATGATTCATCACACAGTGTGGAGTATGTATTTTAGTGCACTTTAACTTGTACAATGATGTTACCAGATAATTGTGAAAGTCTGTTTGATAGCAGGTTTTAATTATTTACACCTACAGAATTAGCACAGCACAGTGGCGTGTTACTTTATTGCAACAGTAATTAGTTTCTGGCTTTTTTTTTTTACTGTCTGCATATGTTTCGCAGCTCATCTTAGCTGTCATTAATCAAGAGCCGCAAGACTGGGTCACAATATTCAGATAATTTACAAATGCCACAGTCTCTAGGCTGCCAAGGTGCTAGTAATTTACATGCTGACAACAAGCCTCTCCTTCTTTTTCTCTCCCTGCCAACCTACTCCACCTTAACCCCACCAGCTTTTTTTTTAAACCCCCTTGATTCCTATTCTTTTCTCCACCACTCTCATCCATATCCTTTCCACCATTTTTTCTGTCTCACCCTGTCTGTCTGTATTTCCGTAATCGCTCATCTTCCAGGGCATCCGAAATATCTCATTCATACGCCAGACACATATATGTAAATCTGGAGAATAAAACAAAGATATGTGGTGCATAAGCCACCTACAGATATCCATCTTACACACCTACACTCGTACACAAATGGAAAAATAATAGCTTCGTACTTTACTGCTCTCTCTCTCCTCTCTTATATCTCTCACCCTCTAAGAATTTGAATTAGATTTTGCATAATCAGAAAGTGAATGTATGGGCAATGTTGGACCACAAGCATATTGACATTTTATAGGATTTCACACCATATACATAATGCAGGAACAACAGAGGCTCATATTACAAAACTCACATAATATCGTGTCACTCAGCAAAGGTGTGATTGATGGTTTAAAAGAAGGTACCAATATTTTTGGATTTAATCTGCTGAAGTAGATATTTTGTCCTTTTATTCAATACCTCTTTATATTTTCTGCCCGCAAGCCAACATTAGAAATGTTTCTTTTTAGTTCTTGGCAGGGTGCAGCAGGGTGCAGCAGGGTGCAGCATTCAGGCCTTTGTGTGACAGTGAAGCTGAAAAGGGGGAAAATCTGGGACACATCAGACCTTTTTTTTAAATGACATTTTTCTAAAGAAGAAAAGATCATGTGAAGAGATTGTATTTAATATGGTCTTTCCGACACTGAGGAAAAACATATTTTCAGTTGGTCCGATACTCAAAAATTCAATCAATCTTTGATGCGATTTCTACTCCATCTGTATTTTTAGCTTGTTGATGATACTGTCATCATGAGTATGGAGTTTGAAAGACCAGGTGCTGTTGAGTTGCATAATAAATCATTGGATCTGGTGCTTTTCTTTTTTTCTTTTTTTTTTACAGCTGGACCTATTCTAGGGAGTTAAAGCCCCATCGTGTAATCCTTTTGATGAGCTGTATCTCATTAAGTTCAATGCTAAACTGCTAAATTTCTCCTGACATTTAGTTAATGTAGAGTGTAAAAACACATTCATTCAACTGACAGTTACGTTCTTCAGTATATTTACATAATTACGACATACAGACATAGAAATAAAACGGACCAAGTTGATTACACATTTTATTTGTATGCTGTTTTTTTTACTAAGGCATCAGGATGGTCTCTTGAGATCAATTTTTCCAGGTCAAGATGGCAGCAGCAGCAGGTTTCTTCCTCGTTAAAGTTCGAGTTTGGGTTTTTTTTATACAAGACTGGCTGGACTTGACATAATTACACATGGGCAAAAGTGTGTCTACATCAGTGTGTGTGCTTTTGGTCTTATTTTCTGTTGTTTCTATTGTTGGTCAACACACATTTGGCCTCGTATTATATATGATACAAACACTGAAGCAATGTTATTTAAAAAAAAATACATTAAAGCAATATAATTATTCAAGTAAAGTAAAGCAGGTGAGTTTCTCTATCATGCAACACATGATTGGCTACCATTGGCTAATAGCTGTATTTTATGGGGTAGAGTTGCCTGATTTGAGTAACAACTTATAACTTTTCCATCTTTCCTATTTCCTTCTGCAGCGATCATTCTGCAGTGCCATGATGGACGAGCTGCGCGTGTCTCTGAAGTGCCAACGTCGTCTCAAACAGAAGCCTCAGCCGCCCGTCATCGTTAAGACAGAGGAGGTCATTAACATGCACACGTTCAACGATAGGAGACTCCCAGGAAAGGAAACCATGGCATGAACGCTGAGCATACCCCTCAATTTAAAAACACGGAGGGGAGGGGAGGGGAGGGGGTGGTCTAATTAAACTGACTTAACCACAGACTGAGGTTAACAGTCAAAACAGGATTCTTTTGAACCCACTTGCTTATGTAGACAGATGTTTCCTGTGGAAATATAGATACCTGAGCAGTGTCACCTCACTGTGACGTTCTATTTTGGAAGGGAGATGGAAAGGAAGGACTCAAAAGTATGTAAATTAAAAAGAGAATACAAGCAGGTTGGGACAAAACATAAGTCTGGTCCACACTAGAAGTTGGACCTAAACACACACACACATAGATAGCACATATACATACACACATCACACACACACACCACACATACACTCTCTCATCTGACACCTGTGCAGAAGGGAACACTCTATTGTGACAGTAACACCAGATGTAGTTTTTCTGTTGATGTCAATGCCCTTTTGTCTTACCTCCATGTGTGTGTGACTCCATTGGTCCCTCCCTTCAGTGGCTTGAGTTTCTTTCAACTGATTTGAACAAACACTAATCTCACACCAACAAAGGGAACGTTAGTCCGTGCCAAATGGTTTATTACGACCTGATGTATAAAAGTGATATATAGTTTGGGATCATCTATGCTGACCTTGTCGAATACTCATTGTTTTCTTCTGTAATGCCTTCCTTGTGCCAAAGTTCTGCCATTGTAAAGAACTTTCTATCATGCCTATTATGTTCAAAGCCTCTACAAGCAATGTATACTGTCAAAGTCCTTACTCATGTCCATCCTTACATACAGTTGCAGTTTTCACTCTGTATCAGTTGTTGTTTAAAATGCAGGATTTCTACAAAAATGTTTGTTTTTGTACAAGAACAAGAAGTTTTGTAGTACTTTGTATCATGGTAGCCCCTCCTGTGGACAAAATATGTAGCAGATACCAACTCAGCCCTCAAACTCTGTCAACTGTTGGCTATGGGGGTTCAAACTCTGCTGTGTAGGGTTCATTTCTCTCATCAATCAGATATTCAGTCTTTTGTCTGTCAGTATCGTGGGGCCAGCTGTATGTACTGTCTGGGGACAATGTGGTGTTTTTTTTTTTTTGGTGAAAAGGAACAATTAAACTCCAAACTAGTGGTGCTTAAAGTATAAATGATGGTGACTCATCTTGGAAACTGGAACGGTGTCTGTCAGCAAAGTCCTACTTATAACAAGTGTGGTTGCGGACGGTAGCTATGATGACTCACAGAGAAAGACATAGTAAAACATGCAAATTGCTTGTTTCTTGTGTTAAAGATAAACATAACGGTAGTTGCCAGGCTACAACAAGCTGTTACCTTACTACGTTTTTGCCCTGTTGACTGCAAAAAACTGAAACAGACTATTATCATATACTAAAAGTCTTATGTAAGACATTATAATGCAAATTGCTGCACTGAAAGAAAAACTTGAGTTTAAAACGATTTGATTTTATTGGGACAAAACTGCTGAAATCCCACAGCAGTGACAACTTGTTTGAGAGATCAATACACTATGACAAATGTTGAAGTCCATTTAGTAGCTGATCTGTTGCAGTCATGAAATTTGTACAGTTGCTGTGTCAACTTCTTAACTTTTAAAACAACAATAAATGAAAGTGCTCGTAAAAAGAAATGGAAAAATCAAACATCTACCATTCCAACTGAGCAAGTCTATCTGCGCTGAAGAAGATCTTGTGATATGATCAAAAGCTCCAGAACAGTTAAGTACAAAGTGTTTTTCCAACTACTGCTTCCAAGGTCAAAAATGAATTTTAAGCCTCAATAACGGGCGACTTGTGAATGTATATAACAGTGCAGCTGCAGTAAATCTGATGAGGGAATAATCAGCAGCTTCGAGGCACTTACTGTATGTCGCCATATTAGAGGTCTCACCTCGGCCCGAGTACCAGGTGTTGCTCTGGTCTCAAGTGGTGGGAGCAGATCATTTATCCACTAATTGTCTCCAGATGTGTTTTTCTCTTCACAAAGTGACGCGATCGCATATGGCCCCACGACACTTCTTGTCCGTTGACTCTGTTCCATGTTGTGAAATGACAAGCATACTTGGTAGGTTTCTTCTTCACTGCCCCTGTCTTCCCACATTACCCAGTCAATCATTGGACCTGTAATCCAGGGATTTCAGAGTTTAAATAAACACCCACACATGGGCCAACGCTAGTGATGACATCTCTGCTGTACATGAGTGGATATAGCTAATGACTTATTTAAAAAAAAACACCACATATGCACATTATGAAAATTAACAGGGAAGACATCATCCTGAAACTCATTGGCGTTCTACCAGTGTTGCTTGTCATTTTCCACGCAGCTAAACCTAGTGGTGCGAGCTGAAGTGATTGAATACCTGAAAACATTTATTAGAAAAAAAAACACTCCAAAGGCTTGGCTGTCCTGTTGAAAACAAATATGAGCTCATGGAATTTGACATTGATGCAAGGTTTTACAAATAATGTCATTAAAAATGTCATAATTGTAGTTCTGCGTTATGTTATTCAGCTTTTTCCATTTTCTTTGGGTAACAAACAGGAGACGGGATATGTCATTTTAGAGTGTATCGACTGATGCCATCAAGTATAATGATGAAGATTATGTCTTAATATTCTTAAATGTCGGACTCTTAATTGATTAAGTGCCCAAAGACTTGATTTGTATTATCCAAAGGAATGCATTAGGTAATTGTTAATCAAATCATGCCAGTAAGCATGTTGGGCAGCTGTTTTTCCGACTGGTTCACTGGTCCGTCCATCCACCTGGCTGTGTGCCAGGCTGTGTTTCGCTTTCTCTGACCACAGAGTTTCTAAAATCACTCCTCTGAGATCACAGAAATCCAGCTGACTGTTGGTATACAGAGTTCACAGTGATACACGGGAGACTGCACAGCCTGACAAAAAGGGCCCCAAGAATGTTCCACGCCTTCTGACTCTGATTTTTCATTGTTTATTGTTATTTCCCTCCCACAGACGGCAGCGAGGGATCAGACAGCTCTGGGTTTCTGACAAGGTTTTTCTGGGAGTAATGATGAAAACTGTTCCTGCAGCCCAAGCTCTGCCACCACAACATAAATGGCCACCCTGTCTGCCCTCCAGATTGACAGGGAAGGTCAGGGTATGCGTCAGTGCGTTCAGCGGGGACCGTTTAGTCTGTCACACTTATTTCCATCATATTAAGTCCTCTTCCTCCTTTTCCTAAGTGGTCATTGGAAAGGTATCCTTGGATAACATCTTGTTCATTAGGCAATTAATGGCCGAGATTGCGTTGTGGACAGAAAATTGCTTTCTGAATGTGACTTTGGTTTGTCATACAGATATTATAGTCTAATAGCACCTGCCAAGGAAGGTTTTGTGAAGGAGGAAATGTATTCCTCTGCTCATTTCCCGGTGGCTTTAATAATTCACGATCTTAGATTAAGAATCATGTACAGTAAGCCCACATTGATTTTTTTTGTCTTTTGAAGAAGTAGCAGTACATATACTTATAAAGTGACCACATACAGCAGAGGTGGGTGATTAAACAATATATGTAGTATACCTTGAGAGGGTAAAAATGTCAAACAATTTATACTGTGGCACACCAAAGGGATTTTCAGGGAATAAATACCAATTAGTTAGAAGTATCTTGATTTGATTGTTTGATTGACAGACAAACAAGCAGTCACGGGTTGGTTGGTCCATCAGTTTGGTCCAGAAAATATCCTGCAAACTACCAGATGGATTGCCGTGAACTTCTGTGCTGACCTTTATTGTCCCCAGAGGATGAATCCCACTGATGTGCCTTCTCCTCTAGCTCCACCGGGGGTTCACATTTGTGGTTTTTAGTGTAACGCATTGATACTTACAGTATAGACATTCATGTGACCCTCAGGATGAACTGTAATAACTTTGATCCCCTGAGAGTAATTTGTAATTCGTCCAGTACTTTAGTTGACGACCAAAACTAATCGCATTCCCATCAGCCTCGGCTTTTGTGCAGCAAATCTTAGCACACTGCAGAAGATGTTTAACAAGGTAAGCACTGTCATTATGAGCACGTTAGCTTTTAGTACAATGTACAATCTTCTAGAGCTGCCATGGTTGTAAAACTCTCTTAGTAGGGTTCGCTTTATTTTTAGAAAAGGTACAATATCCCAGAATAATATGAAATGATAACATGAAATGACATGTATATATCACTATGTCACTCACTCTTATACGTACAGTATAATTATACTTGTCACACCTAAAGCAACTGCAAAATCTATTTAAGTTATAAACCTGCTAATCGCTGTGACTCACATACAGATAATCTTTAGAAATGTCACTCATCTGAAGTATAAGTGAGTTCATTTGAACTCTCAAACATCTGATGAAATTGTGTGAAAACTGACTGAACTGACTCGAGTGGATTTTATTTACATATTGAGTAGATATTATGATGTAAAAATTCAAATAACATGATTAGTTGCTAAATGGTGTTTTAGGTAAAGCAAATGAAAAGAAAAAAAAGCACTTATTGTTTCAAACAAAAAGGCAAAAAGGCAATAATTCAGTATTTCATCCACCGTCCCTGAAGCAAATCACAGATTCCTGGCATCGTCTGTGTAAATAATTTAACAATTTGTTACCATGTGGCTCATTTCAACAAAGCTTGTAGCAGTTTGTGGTGCAATATCCAGCCCGTGGTGGACGATTCTTTTTCTGTAAGACATTTCAGATGTAGAAATCAGCTTTGACTCCTTTCTGTGGAGTTCAGTATGTATAATATGAAATCCTGGGGAAATGCAATAAAAGAGGAATTGCAGTAACTGGCTGAGCCGGGCCGGCATTGTTGGTTGAAAAGTGATGATTTGGTACATATTAGGATCCTGCCCAGCAGTGGCATGTGTCTGCCCAGAGATAGCATGGGAGGTAGGGGGTATATTGGAAGAACCATTTGCCCCCTCATGAAGAAATCTAATGGTCTTACTGGAACTACATGTAGCTTCTGCGTGTGTGTCTGTATGCAGACAGTTTCCACCATTTGCCACCTGTGTGTGGGTTTTGTGTGCCCAGGGGGACAAACCCCTGTTTCGACCGCAAATGAATTTCAATTTGAAGAAGTGATCTTTTGTGTCATGTAGCAATTTGTTTGGATGCGGTTTTCTATCCGAGTGTTTTTTTCCCAGTGGCAGATGTGTTGTGGTGGGTGGCAGCTGCAGAATGGAGGAGCACAGCTTGCTAAGTGATTCACCCTGCTCCTGGCGTCTCCGTTACCCCATGAGTCTTTTCACTGACAATGTTTTCATTTCTATTTTCTTTATGTGTAACTAGGATGGTGGGCTCGATGCTTTGACAGCTCTGTCAGAAAAATGACAGCGCTGGCCGTCTCTTAGTGAAGGGGCGAGAGAAACTAATGGGACGTTTGGAGGTTATTCCATTTTCATGACCTGTTTTAGACTTGTCCTGAGAAAAACAATATCATGGCTAAATATGACACCTAATCACATTTTGAGATTGGCATGTTGCCGGTGCTTCTGTCTGATAAAATCCACAGATTGACAAATGAGCTCACTATCTGATAACATGTGCTGTTTTTTTGTTTTTTTTTACACACACACACACACCGGAAATAACAGCAATGAGTGTTGAACCAGTCACATCTCCTGACAGGGGAATCGCTGTTTTCTTCGCCACTGTCAAATAGCACTCTCGTTCCTCAACAAAAAAATTGCTCTCTCCCTCTGCCTTTGAGTCATTGATACTGTTGATTCCACCTCTGGAGGAATACATCAGCCATAACGCCCTTTTCTTTCATCAAGGCAGCGGCTTTAAAGTAATTTTCTTCCTCTCATAGGGAGCCAAATGGAGACGAGAAGATGTCGATTCTCTCATCTCTTTGTCTGTCCCCTTTGATCTCTTTCAACATGAATTCCCAATGCACAGAAAGTAAATGGGATTTTTTTTTTTTCGGTCTTTCTCTGGAGCATGGTTGATCATACAAAATTGACCAGAAATGACTCCTAATGACCCATGTGTTTTACTCAAACAAAGAAAAAAAAAAAGAAAACCCAAAAACACACTCCTGGCTATCATTACTCATAGTGCATTTTAATGAAGGATGAATAATTCAGGGGACACTTGTGGATATAATAACCCGGTGCACTGATGTTGTGGACATCTTTATGAAGGCATGGCCATCTGCGTGCATGTATGTCGGTGTGTGTGTTTTTTGGGGGGTACAAGGAGCGTTTTGTGAGAAAGGACAAAGGTTTCAACAGTGCCTTGCATGCCAGTGTGTGTTGTTGTCTGTCGTATTAACAGACAGCAGTTGTGATTTATCTTGTATTCCCAGTGCAGGGGCCCCCTCTATCTCAATGGAAAGGTTAAAGCATACAGCCTGGAGGCGGTACTACAAAGGTCAACATGCAGTTTAGGAATGAGGAATAGGACGATAGAGTGAAAGACGGTGAAGATATGTACTCCTCTCCTCTCTTTGGCCTGCATAGTATCTGACAATACACACTAGTGTTTGTAGCAAAGACCCAGCAGTATTTATCCTCTAGTTCTCTCCATCCTTTCATATCACAGCCTCCCCGCGATACTTCCAATAGCCACATGCCATAAAAATAGCTGACCTTGACGAAGGCATCTCCAGAGATTGTATATGAAAAAAAAGGGTGAGCCGTATAGAAAAATGATAGTGGGTACCAAAGGGAAACTGTAAACAAAGAGCGTTCATTTAATGGACCCCCTCAAGCCTGGATGTGCTTAGCAGAGAGACAGTGAGAGAGACAGCTGGTTGTAAAAAGGCAAGACGCTGGGCCATTAAAGAGGAGCAGGAGAATAGAGAGAGAGAGGGCTCTGAAGAAACACCAGCGTCTTTGGTGAGTCAGATGTGTTGAGGTGATTAATCTGCTTTGGCTGTGTCCTTCAGAGGCCTGAGGGGAAACGGTGATACAGCGGCACTAGGTTGCCCCCTAATGGAGAAGAAGAGGTAGAAAAAACCCATTTTCCTTCATTCTGAACTAGTTTCTGTGACATGTAGGTGCTGTGATTGATGTGTCCTACTGTTTATATTGTCCGACAACTGAAGGTCTGTAAAGAAGTGATTTCATTCAAGGTTAGAGGAATTGAATGAGGTCAACTGATATACAGCAGCTCTTTCCAGTTTAAGTGAATTGCAGTCTTTACTAATTGGTTGTTGGTTATTTTGTTACTTAATCAGTTGTTTTGTTTATAAAATGTAGAAAAAGAAAAATGGTCCTCGTCTTAAAGAGACATCTTCAAATGTCTTGTTGTGTACCTTGTTGGATAACATGTAGCTACAACATCCTTGGTTTGAATGCAGCCAACAGTCTATCTACTGTACATGAGCAGAAATAAGGCAAAAAGGCAGAACATGTCAATTATCTTCAAAAACAAATAACCTTTTCTGTCTGACCAACAAAAAAAAGCCACTAATCCTCACATTTGAGAAGCTGGAACAAGCAAATCTTGAGCATTTTTGCATTATAAAAGGCCTAAATAAAAAATTGGTTATCAAAATTAAATTATTTTACTTCATATGTTCATAATGTAGTATTTTTTTGTGAAGATCCCATGAAGAAAGCCACCACATGTCTCGGCTAATAAAAACCTTAGACAAATAAACACATTTTTCCAGGAATCTGTAGGTTGCTTTGAAAATGTCGAACTGGAGCATATATTCAGATTAATTAGACCCACTGGTGGAGCTGTTTTTGTAACTGTGGCTACTTTTAACCTCCTTGACAGTGTTTTTTATCTAGAGGGGTAAGTATAGTTAAATTAGAGCTTGTATTATTTTTAGGCATCATTATTATTATTAGCCTCAGGGTTAGGTTTGAGCGGATATTTAGCCACTGGCCATTGTTTCTGAACAAGGCAGGAAAATTAAACAGGCACTCAACGATTAATTTTAGAGTTGAAAAATACCAGAATTTCCCTTTTAAAAATGGGCAAAATCGAGGCAGCACAGGCAGAGATGTCCTGATTGTCAGTCCTTAAATAGTAAACTGATCTTGAACATAATTTTGGTAAAACTGTGTGTGTGTGCAAATGTGTATGAGAGAGAATTTTACAATCTGAGTTACAGAGAAATGAGCACCACTTCAATGTCTAGTAGGAAATTATACATACTTTAATGCCAATATAATATGTTTATTTTCCAATCAAGTAAAACATTTCAGACATATTTAAAAATCCAATCCAAGATTCACAGAAATAAAAAAAGGCAGTACACTTATATTGGGGCTAAAATAATGAGTGATATGCACATAGAAGAACATTTTTCCCCATTCAAAAGCAATCAGTGCTTGGCTCTAGACATACTCCAGAGAAAGAGCACAGAAGACTCCCTCTGGCCATGATGTAGAGAGTAAAAACATAAAAACAAACATGAGAAATGTGAGGTTATTAGTCAATACAAGGAGGTATCTGCACTTTTAACTGCCTTCGTTGGATTAATAGGTCCTTTAGAGGTCCGATGTTCCAGTATGATTTCATGTACAATAAAACACAATATGAATCTGACATGATACAGTTCAGTTAAAAAAAAATAAACATCATAAATGATCATCCCCTAGAATACATTGTTTCTCCAGTCAAGGCAAAGCACAGAGCAGCTGAAAAGGCAGCAGTTTGAGGTACTGTGTGTGTGAACTTCAGTTAGTCTGCAGTTATCTCCTGAACAACCACATGAGGGAGCACTAAAACAGACTACTGAGGTTTCCCTGTCTGTGATCATGGCATATTAGGCCTACATCCTGTCTGTCTTCAGAGGCTTAATGGATAATTCATGTTTTTGTCTTCCTTATAGAAACCTTAATGCGATTTTCTGAAAAATGTACACAATGCAACAACACACGTTTGCTTCAATGATATTATATTAGGTCATAATATTCCAATTTAATCAGGATTAAGCTGCTGTCCAAGTTTTTTTTTGTAATTTTAAACTATACAAATAAACTGTATGTTTAAAGGCTCCTTTGAAGTTAAAGAAAGGGGGCTTGCAAAAACCCTTTGAAATAAGATTAAGTTGAATTTTAAAGGGTTTTTATAAGCCTTTTCTTAAACCTTTAAGATTTGGGGAAATATGCATAAAGATCTAGTCTATCTCCATTCAAAGGTAACACACTCCAACTCCAAATTAAGGCCAATTTACATGCTTTCACAGATTAATTAAAAATGTTCACATGTTTTTAGAGCTTCTGGGGTGCAGGGGTGTTTTCTTAACCTTTGGATATGGGCTGTAGCAGTGTTATTTAACAGAAGATCTCCTATAAAAGGCCCTTTTAGACACAGTGTGATTTGTGCTGCGTTCACACCTGGTTGAACTTTGTGCTTTTTGTGTCACACATAGACAGTTTAAGACAGGTGCCACGCTTATCTTAGTTTAGTAAGCCATTGAAAACAATAGCTTGCAGCTGCTTCTGCTGCGGCTGCCATTTTGTGTCTAAAGGGGCCAAAACAAAAAGCATATTTCCCAAAGTGTATAATTAATTGTAAACAAAGCAAACTGTTGGTTTTTAACATTTGCAGATAGATGGAATTCACTCGACAGCGATTAATCCAATTTTAAAAATTAATTTAAATTAATTTAAAAATTACACCGAGATTAAACCGGAACTTCCGGCCTCTGCGCAGAAACTTAAAATTCAAAAATCCCGTTGACATTTGTAAGAACGATAATAAGCGAGAATACAGTATTGGGACAGAAGAACCGAGCATGTCTTAACATAAGGTCGTGTGGCACGCTTCATGTGTTCAGATAAGGGCCATAGTTTTGGTGTTAAATTATAAAAATTTCGTTTATTTGTCGATATTTCTGTGTTAACGGCCTGTAACGGTCGTTTCCGTTAGCCGTTAGACGTTCGCGGGCTAAACCAAAAAGAGCAGGCGAGTCCATTAGTGGGATGGAGGGGGTCGCGGTTAGTTTAGACACGTTTGTAATAACAGCCGGGCAGAAAAGACTGAACGATGTATAAGTTTTAATACAGGTATTACATCTTTAAGTTGACAAAACGTGACCTCAGAATACAGTGTTGTTGGCGAGTTTTATGGATATGGACCAATGATGTGGACGAAACCAGGTTGTGATGACGTAAGTACCCACGCTGCTTTTTCATGGGAGTTGTAGTTTTCCGTGTTCACACGGTAATCTTTGTTTTATTTTGTTAAAAAATCACGAAGCGTTCAGTTTCTAATATCAAACTGCTGTTGTAGATATCGATCACGGATGTATAACGATATGCTGACTTGTATTAAAATGTGTCTAAAGCTTAATCCGCATGTAATGCCGTGATTTCGGCTTTCTAGAAGACGACAAAGCATGAACTATCCTTTGAACCCTCCAAAATAAAATAAATGCATTTCATGAAATAAGAGATTTAAACAAAGATTTCTTCAAACGTTACACTGATTTATCCCAGTTTCTCAATAAATATCAGTTTTTTGTTAACATGGTGTCATCTGAGTAATATAATCGTAATTTTTTTTTTCTTCTTAAGACTCTCAGATTGACGTAAAGTTCAAATTTATGTGACCACACTGTAGATTTTTCTTATTTCTTCCAATTCTTGTTGTTTTTGGTGGCTGCAAATTACATCTGAGAATACCATATTCCCTTTTCGGGGGGCCTCAGATTAAAACTGGAGTCTTCTACTGAGATACACAACATGGTACATTCAGATTCATAAATTTTTGAGTGAGTGAGTAAAACCGTCTGCAACATTTTTGATGACTGCATGGATAAGACTCTTTGCTTGTGTCAAAACAAGACAAGCGGGAGAATATTAATACTACCAATTTTTATCCTGCATGCAGCCTTGAGAGACTTTTTATTGTAACCATTTGATTATTACTATTTTAAGGGGTCTATTCTTATGTATGAGAGGTTTTCTTGGCTGTGTCGAATACTGAACTTGACAATAAACAAGATATCAATCAGTAGTTACATTGATTGGAAGAAGATATAAAGCTACTAACAACAATAATATCACTATTTTTTTTCCCCACGGTTGTGTATTTTGTCCATACGTAGGCCCGCTGCAACATGAGTGTAAATCGTAATATTACGGTCATGCGCAAAATCAATCTTTGATCTTGTGAGTTAGTTTTTAAAAGAGTACTGATAACAATATTTATCTTCATAAACACTTTTTTTTTTTTTAGAATGACTTCTATGCAATGTCACCATTAGTACAAAATCTACTGATTTCATGTTAACTGTTAACAATGCTGCTCTAAACTACAAATATAGTTTGCAACGAGAAGGGGGCGTCATCTCCAAATCACACAACTTCTGATTATCTGAGGCTGTAAAAATGGCTGACAAAGGCCATTACCATGGAGCCCAAAAAGAGGAAAATATCTATTTGGTAATAGGGTCAGACAAACAAAACATAAAAGATAGGCACTCCTTGTGCGAAGTACAATCCTATTCTTCTCCACCATAAACTCATCATATCAAGTGGTTACAAAAAACGGTTATGATAAAATACTTACAAACTAAAAACAACAGTCGATGTCTTCTCAAAATGTGTTCACACGGCAATGTAAAATATTTCATATTTAACATGTCTACAGCTACCCCGACAAACAGAGGTAAACTCACTGGCTGTCTGCAGCTGAGTGATGAGCGTATATACTGACAGTATAACACCGAGCTGGCAGAAAAAACTTCACCCTGGATGCGTGAGACAAACACGCCCATTCTGAAAACTTTGTGTAAAACCTTCAAAAAGAGCTTTTGATTGTAAGATATATTTGGAGTCACAAGCCACGAGCCATCCCAGGGCTGATTTAGTTGAAAATGCCGTGTGACTCTAGTGCGACGAGTGGCAATTTCATTTTACAAACAACTGCATGGAGGAGGTAGAAGGGGGCTGGGAGGAGGTAAGGAGTTTGTGGAGGAACAGCACATATGAGGTAGGCTTTTGCTGTAAACAAAAAAAAAAAAAATGAAAAGTTTTGCAGTAAAAGAAAAAAGTAACTCATCAAATCTGGTAAGGAAGACCAGGGAGTCTGTGGCAACACTAGGGAACTTCTCACACCTCAGTACAATAGAGACCTACAGTTAATCATACAAGCTCATCAAAAAAATATACAAAACAAAAAGAAATGCACAACTATGTATAACTCAAGAGGTAGTTGCTAATATCAGTACATGAATCAGTTACATATGTCTCTTCACCGGTGCTTAACAGAGTTTGTTGAGTCAGTCAGTGGATGATTCCCAAAAGAATAAAATACACTTTTTTTTTTTTTGGTTAATTCCCTGAGAACAGTTCATCATCCTGAGAGGAATTGTGTGTAAAAATGTAAAAATACATCATACAAAAAGATGTTGTTTCCATAAAGATTTGAGCATGGGCTGTGCTCCTTAGGTGGTTTGGTCATTCACTTTTTTTTTTTTCCTGTCATGCTGCATTGTTGAGATTTGATTTTCTTTCTTTTCTTTTTTTTTCTTTTTTTTTGTAATGCACGCACACATTCAAAAAGCTGTACATAAAATTAAAAAAAACAAAAAAACTGCAGTGTTTGCACTTTCAGCAATAAGTCCCTCTTATTCTGAAAGAGCGAGGATAGCGAGCACTTCAGCAAGTCTTAAGTTTTAAAATGCCTTCAAAAAAATAAAGCCAAACTCTTTGGTATAGAAATATACCAAATAAAGTTGGTTGTCTACTTTTAGAGCTTTTTTCTTTTTTTAAAAACACACAAGCTAGTTTGATATCATCATACAAAGTTATTTGATTTGTCAGAACATTAAGATACAACTCCGAAGCGACCCGACGTGAACTTTTGTGAGGCGTCGATAAGCTCTTTTTCACATTCAATATGGTCAGAGAAGAGTTGTTCGGTCACAAATAAGTGCCACTAAAGCCATGCTTGGGATTCAAGTTATACCAAAAGCAGCACTCTTTTCTCTCTCTCTCTCCCTCCCTCCTTCTCTCTCTCACTCTCTCTCTCTCTCTGTCTTTCTTCAGTGAGTCTGAAGCAGCAGCAGCAGCAGCGGTGACGGCGTCTCATCCCGACGAGGAGGTGAGCATCGCCTGGCTGGTGCTAACTAACAACTGGTAGGCACAGATGGAAGAGGAAACGGGGTGGATCTTGATCTTTACTGCAACACAGTCGGGAGAGCAAGCAGCCTGACGTTCTGTGACATTCATTTTCCGAGAGGAAGTATTGGTGAGGTAATAAGTAAGTAGAGCAGCTCTGATGATACTGTAATGGCCTGACACTACACCTTTAATCGAACGAGGTGAGTCTTTGTGCTGGGTCAGAGGTGATTGCTGACTGTTTTGAGCTAAAGAAGGCGTGGAGCATAAATCTTAAAAAAAGAGGTCAGTTTGATTTGGATGAAAACGGTTAAATAGAGAGAGAGCTACAAGTTTTTTTTTCACACAACATCAAAGTATCCCATGCAAATATACAGGGCTATTCACCTATGTCAGAGCTAATTCCTTATATATGCATTACTTAAAGTTAATAGAATTTCAATTATATCTTGTGACTTTACATATATATTAATGACTTATACTATGATTTATAAACTGTAATGTTATTTTCAACTAATTATGCAACAACCAAAATGGAAGTCTAATGATCAGTTCATTACCTTGAATCTAAAACTATGATCTAGCTGGATTACATGATGTCTTATCTAAGGGGCGCGTCTACCTCTAAAATAGGAAACCAAACGTTAATAGTGTTGACTCGCACCTGGAGAAGAAGAAGCGACTCCAGTCTGACAGATTTGCTTCCTTTTCAGAGCATGCACAACACACACATACAAACACACACACACACACACACACACACACACTCTTTCTTTCTCTCTCGCAGTCTTGCACAAACACACACATGCTCACTCTTTTGACAATCAGTTGGTCCAAGTCTGTTTCATGTAAGTAAGAGAGAGGTATGTAGAGAGTGTTTCAAGATTATAGAGAATGTGTTTAGCAGCCCGCCGTCGTTTTTTTTTCTTTTTTCTCTTTTCTTGCTTAAAGAAACATTCCCTCTGGAATCCGTATAGTTTCCCTAAAGATCTTCATGAGCCAAGCTAACAATCCTACAGGTCTGGATTATAGCTTAGAGGGTCTTGAGCTTTTAACAGTCTTCTTCTAATCCTTCTTAAAAATGAGCTACTGTGTGTGCTAAAAAGGATGCATTGTGATTCTTTTTTTTGTTGTTTTTTTTTTGTGTTTTTTTTTGGAATGATTAGACCTACAGGATAGAAATTTGACAACAACTGTAAGAAAAAAAAAAAGGATTCAAAATGAAAAACACTTAGGTCCAAGAGGGGAAGAAAAAGGGAGGAAAAAAAAAAGATTCATACCATGTTGTTTCACTCTTGAGCTGCACTGATTGAAACAAGAAAAACAGTCATTCCCTGCAGTCACCATTCCAGCGGTGGTTGCCATAGCTGCACCAGATGACTGCAAGTCAGTCACACACATTCACACACGTCTGTACCCCGGTGATCGTTGCCATAGCTGCGCTGGTTAGGAAAAAAAAAAACGAAACAAAATTTTAAAAAAGTAAAGAAAATCAAGACCTCCCATTTTTTTCACAGGTGTGAGGTAGATGAGGGGGGGCTTCAGGTATCCTTGATTGAGGGGAGACAGGAGGGTCAGGGGTTAGCGGTGAAAGGTTTCACCTCTATGGGCTGTTTTCAGGATTTCCTCCACCTCTGGGTCCGGGGGCCACGTGTGTGGGGCTCCTCGGGGGAGGAGGAGGAGCCCTCCAGAGGAGACGAGCCAGAGCGCTCCTCCTCCTCTGGGGGGCAGAGGTAGGGCCCGGTCCCTGGGCTGAAGGCCGAGGTAGACGCATGTTGGTCCTGAGAGCCTGTGGCAGGCGCCAGCGCCTTGTGGGGACACTGAGCCACCATGTGCGTGATGCTCTGGCAGTAGTGGCATTTCTTTGGCTGGGGGGGCAGGCCACACTCCTTGGCATGGTGATCCAGACCTCCACAGTTATAACAGCTGCAGGAGGATAGAGGACAATAAGGAGGGAAGACGGAACACATGAGATGATGTTCAAGATGTCACATATAAACACAGCTTATAGCCGACACAACAAATGAACACATGACTGCTGAAGAAAGAAAAATCTCGACAGATCCTCGTAAAACATCAGCATTGCGGAGCAGAAATAGACGCTCCAACTAAAATTCACCACTAGATGGTAGTATGACACATGAGATTGCTCTGGCTTAAACATGTAGCACTCTGTGGCATACCAAACAACACTGTGTTATTAAATTTGACAAGAAGCAACTGGCTGCTGAAAGAGTAAAAAAAAAAAAACGTGAAGACAAATGTGTCGAAGCAGTCAGCCTGTCAGGATGTCACCAACTGTTTTGGCACTACATCAAATTAAATGGACATGTTTGCTCTTTTAGGCGTTTGATGCTCTTATTGGAGGCTTGATGTACGAATAGAAGTCGATTTTCAGGGTTCAGTGTTCAGTGTTTTTTTATTATTGTCAGTCTGCCCGCGCAATGCTTAACGCCCCTCAGGCCACAGAATAACAGCAGAGGCATGCACTGTTTACTAACTGAAGGATACGGCCAAACAAAGCCTTTGCGTACAGTAGCACATGATCATGAGACAATGCTTCACCATCGAGGTTTGCATCCAGTTTAATGGCCAATTACCAAGACAAGAATGGACACAGTGAAGCAGCATTGCTGCCACAAAGCATGCCAGATTTTATTAAAAACAAAAAAAGTCTTCATTGCTTTCAAACACTGGCTGAATTATCTCCAGAGAACATTTTAGAGTTTGAATTTAATGAACACGAGCGGGCCTAAGTGCATGTTTATTACATATTTTTTAAGCTAGTGTTTTTGCAGTGCCTCTTTATTGCATCAACAGCCCATAACTATAAAACAACACTACACCAAATCCATTGGCATCAACAATTAAGTATTAATCTATGGTAGGATTACGGCTATATATTTTGACATGTTTATCACAATCAAAAAATTCATTTTTTTAACCTTTCAGATAATGCAGTGGCTGATTATAAAACAAACCGTTTATGCTCAACTAAATTCATTTAAAGGCGTTAAACATTTACAAAACAAATTCATTGTCAAGACAGAGAAGAACAACACAGCACTGTTCTTTAACATTACACGTCACATATATATATTTTTAATCAATTTAGATTAAATATTGTATTCTGTAAAAACAATTAAAAATGGTATCAACTTGGATACCTTGTATTTATGTTTCTTTTTAAATCCTATGACTAATTAATGAACTAGTTACTGGAAGCCACCTGATACCGTCCTGATAAAGACAAGAGAGCTGAAAACATTTCGAGTTGTGCTGCGTGCTTCTTTTTCTTGAGCAGGCAGTACTTTAACACTCTGCTGCTCTGATAAGTAATACTATCAGTTATTATTTCCACACGGTTCATACATCAAGCACCTTCAGAGACTGTAAGAGCACCATTGTAAAGAACTACACAATAGTTGGGTTGCATAACAGAGTGACCAGCAGGGGTCAGAGCAGCGCAACTGCCACAAGAGCCACTCACACTGAGCACGCTCACAAAAACCGGTGACATCACAGACATCTACCTGCCATCTCTGAATCCAATACTGCCTTGCTACCACCTTAGTAGAACGCAGAGACACTTGACCTAACACTGGATCAATTATCCCAAATAAACTGAATTATTCAGCTGTGTAAAACAATCAGGGAGCCTTCTCTGCCAGATACTGTTTCCTCCTTTCTAACAAAAGCTTTTCTTTAAAAAAAAAAACTGGAACGGCACAGGGTTTTTTCCACTGCAAGCAGCCGTAGTGTGAAATAAAAGTGTGCCAGAGCTGGACTTTCTAATGTTAATGTAGCCTTGTCGTCCTGTGATGCCTTCCTATAACACATATACTCGGCTCTGCCTCGTATGGTTCGCTATACGTCATTCTCTGTCAGAAGGAGGACAGGGAACGCAGCCTCCTTCTGCTTAAACCAGCAGGCATTTTCAAGGAGCTCCATATGGCTCGCTCTGACAGATTTTAAGCAAAGCACCCTTCAGGATTTTACTGAGGACAAAACAATTGATTGAGCTACTGCCGCATTGAGATGCATATAAGCCCAATCCATCCCTGTGCTAATGCCGTCTCTAATGTAAAAGCTGGCAAATTGATTTAAAATAGCGGCAATGGCAGGCAAAGTGCTCTATTCAATTCCTTATTATGGTGCACAATAACCATAGCAACAGGCATGTACTCGGCAGATTGAATAGATTTAATCTATAATCTCAGCCCACTCAGAAATAGCTCACTGCGACGAGATGTACATATAACATATGTCTCCTACTATAGGCAGCCTTGATTTGTGAATGCAGCACTCAAATACATTTAGGATCTGTTAGATGTAGTCGAGACTGGTGAGACGTGCATGCATGTATATGGGGAGGGGGGTTCATTCCTTTTTACACCCTAATTTTTCTGGGTTTGATCACACTCACCCGTGTCCCTTTGGTTTGCGTTTCTGGAGTGGGACCTTCCCTTTGGGTCTCCTCTCGCTGCCTGCACAGGGTCCCCCACCAGGTCCAGTCACCCGCAGGGACTCCAGGCCCTTAGAGGACTTCTTGTAGGTGAACTCCACCTGCTCACCCTCTTTTAAGCTGCGGAAGCCCTCCATCACCAGTTTGCTCTGTTGGGAGAAAAAAAGCAATTATCTATTTAACAGTGGCAGGCGCTTATAGCTCAAAAAAAAAAAAGATGCCAGCAATACACAAGGGTCTGTATCTAAGTCAGGAAATTAGCAGTTTGTTATAGACTCAAAGTATGGAAGAAGTTAGTTTTTGCTCTAATTTCAGTGTCAAAAAACAAAGTATATCCATTTATCTGGTGTTGATTAATGATGATTTCATATAATAATTCAAATGGATGGATATGTAAGAGTAGAGGTCAATGTAATACAGCAGAAAGCCCATTCGTATCTTAATTCATTTACATTATTGCAGACAGCCGCATGTCCTTGAATAATGTTGAATAATTTTTGAGACCATTAAAGCCAATGAAATCTCTCCCAATATGTCATTTTAAAAAGGCTTTATATCCACAATGGCATAGAAATGTATTTTACCTTGACTTGATGGCTCTAGTGGTATTGTAACCTTAAATGATAAACTGGCAAATACAGTATGCTTTATCCTGAATAGGCAATTGAAGGTAGGTACAGAGCTTCCATCTCAAGCAGAAAGGTCACTTTATAGAGACATGACTCAATTATCACTTTAGTTCTTACTTTCTGTCTAGACAACATAAAGCTCAGAATTAATTTAATTTAAGTTCTAATGCTATTGTCCACACCTGTGGAAATTTAAGACTTAAATATAAAACATTTGCGTGAGAGCAGGAAGAAAACACTCATCACCGGAGAGAAGAGTCTAAGAAACGTACCAACGCTCAGCAGTTATCTGTGGACACTTGTACACACTGCTGCATGCGGCAAACAACATCGAGCGGCACACAATGTACAGAAAGACATCATTTCAAACGCGGCGTATCGACTGTATGTGGTTTGCACCAACTGCCATGACAGTCTGTTCACAGAGCGACCTATCTCACACACGGCGTCCTCGCTGTACTCCCTTTATCTACTTTTCAGAGGCACCACTTCCTATTCCTTCTGCAGGGTGAAAAGACAAGCATGTTGCACCCATGCAATCATTTTCTCGCATGCACATCCACCATCCATCTTATCTACATGATCGGAATTATTGATTTAGTTACTACATAACCACTGGGCAATGATTTATGCCTCGTTGATCGCACAGAACCGACGGCTGATATGCACCGTATCCATGACCTTCATGAATCGCAGCGAGCCCTGCAGATCTCGGCATAGGTAAACACACACCCACACGAGCATGCACTGTTCAGAGCAAACCTACTACCTACTATACATCGAGGGCCTAAATATAAAACACAAGCTAGCTGTAAATTCAGCGCCTGCTGTAGAGACAGATGTGTAGGAGACAGAAACAAATGAGCAGAGGGAATCAAATGTGAAACTATAGAGGAAAGAGAGAAAATGTACTCAGCAGCATTTTTTTTCTATAATGTCTCTGTCAACGACTGCAGTTACAGGAAACTAAAGGTGCTCCATAGGTGGTCTATTCATAGATATACAGTAAATGAATATGGAAGAATTCAATCATGTATAAAACAGTGAGAAGAGGGAAAGTGACATAACAAGTGTGAATTAATTACAAACTAAGAATAGTATCTGAACTCACTGCACTCTGATGGATATCAATGTGACTACCACAGTACAATGACAATGTTAATGTATTTACATAAGAGTGGAAAAATACATTAGAAGTACTTTCTTTCTTTCTTTCTTTCTTTCTTTCTTTCTTTCTTTCTTTTATTGTATGCTTCTAAAAGCTGGTAAGTCTTACATTGATTTTTTTTCTTCTAATTTCTAACAAAAAATAAAGGAGTAGTAATACCCGATAATCCATATAAAAGGATTGTATTTGCATCAATTAGTACAGTTTTCAAAAAAATCTTAACGCCATTTCACTGCAAAATGTTCATTCCAAAACTTCTGTCTATTCTAATGACATTTACTGAATCGATCACTATATGTATTAAAGTGGAATAAGCAAAGACTTCAAAGTAATGCAAAAAAAGCTTTTCGGGGTATAACAATTTAATCTTACAAAATGATAACAAATAAATCCGTTTCAGGTGGTTTAAAGGGATTTTTTTCATGTAAATCCACTTTAAAAACAGATAACTTCAATTAGTTTGTTTTCAATATATAGATAGCTTTATACCTAACTATTTAAACATTGTGTATCAAAGACAAACTTATTACATAAAAACTATTTTTTTAAAAACACTTGAATAAAAAGAAAATGAGTTCAGTTTCTTTTCATTGCTACTATGTGAAGATTTTGCTAAAAAAAAAAGAAAGTTTATTAAAGGCCAGGAATTATGCAGTTTGAAAATTCTTTAATAGGGAAATAAGGAAAGTAAAAGGAATTTAAGTAGGTTATGTATTTGTCTTTTTTTTCCTTTTATTTCAAAGTAATTTGTATATTTGGATTTTCTTTAAATAAGTAGCTACAATTTGTATCAAATATAAAACACCTTCCATAGATATCACACAAAAAGCAAACAGTGCTTTAAATGTTCAACATTTAAACATACATAACAAACAATAATTAAATGAGCTTATTTCTCACAAAAACGTACTTATTTATGCAGTTTTTACATTTCCACAATTTCTAAGAAACAAACTAATGATTCAACACACTCATATTCATTTCTCCCTCAGACGTCCTTTCTGCAGTTCGTGAGGTGTACTGCCGCGGTCACTTTGATTCTAGTCAATTGCTGATGTAGGAAGCATCCATTTTGGCCGCTCAGGTATTGGATTTGGCTTTGAGGAAAGGACGAGGATCAGGAAATGGAAATGAGCGAAAGCAAAGATTTTTGCACAACAGACGCAAGAGGCAGAATCAAACAGAAGGGGCGAAGAGGTGAGTCACAAACTGAGCTTGAGGCTTTATGCAACCAATAAGGGTCGATAACAAGTCGCAGTGCTGCAAAAAATAACAAATTCCAAGATCCAACAATCAATACTTTATTAATGTATCAAGCAAAACTGACGAGACACGCATACATAAAAACAAACCGAGAAAACCACAAACAGCCCGAGTCCTGTTCTCAAATTGAAACGCCAATTGATTTCACGATTACCATCATTAGGCCGTCCAGATGATTGAGCAGCACAAATCTGTAGAAAGCAAATCAAAATTTGCGCCCATCCCCCCACCAAACAACATGCATTCTGAATAATGATGAATAATCATCGACTGGTCTCTAGACTATGTGGCGCACGAGCCCTTCCTGTTCCTCTCCTGTCTTCAGTCCACAAGCAGCCTGTCTCTCCAGGTCAAAGTTGAGTGGTTTGTCTCAGCACCCTACCCCCTCTTCAACCCCGTCAATGCCCACAATGCACCAGTGAGGAAACCACACAACCCCTTTTGTTCTGCAGAAATGCAGGAAAACACACACACACACACACACACACACACACTCATACACGTCTTCTACATATAGGAGGTGGTGTCCCACTCAAAGCTTCACGTCTCAGATGAGTTTCATTTTCTGAACCACGAGCTTCCAACAGCTCAGTCACTGCACAATTACGTAATAAAACACAGCATGTGGATTAACGTGTGTGTGTGTGTGTGTGTGTGATGGTGTATGCATGTGTCAAATGTGTGTGAAAAAAAACAACTTCACAAATCAGAACCTGTAACCCGAGTCTCCTCCTCTCGAGTGACCTGGCGGGTGTCCTGACCCGTTTCAGTTTACGCACAGAGGTCAGGAAAGGGCACGGCGGGGAGATGGAACGAGAGAGCGTCAGAGAGAGAGAAAGAGGGGGAGAGAGAGAGTGAACACAAAATGGAGGAGTGGCCTGAAGCAGGGGGTGGCGGATGAGGGAGGGAGTTTGAAGTAGGAGGAGGGGTTCATGGAAATGCCTCCAGCGCATTCTGTTCAGCTCCAATGGAGGAGCAACTCCTGATCAGTGGCTGGACCTGGGGGGAGCCCAGGAACAAAACCCCCATTTGATCAGGAGCCCCCACAGGTCAGCAGCAGAAATCCAGGGGTCAGTGGTATAACCATCCCAGCACCACCCCCTGCTACACCGGCAGACCACACCAGCTCTTACCACGTAGCTTTAACTCCACCATCAGCTACTATCATCCTAAAAAAAACTGAAGAAACCGAGCCAACAAAATGGATCCCGACATACTCTAAAATGGCTTGATTATGCTTACGAGCTTCCTTATATGTAATAAATATCTTCCTATAGCTCCACATGTGTGTGACTGTGTGTGTGCGTGTGTGTGTGTAGGAAGGAGCCAGCGATCAATACAGCATCCTGGATAGAAATAGCCCTCCTTTTCATCAGCCAGGCCCTCGTCATCACCAGGCCCAGCAATCAATACAGGAAGCCGTAACATGAGGGGATGGGGAAGCAGAGAGAGGACACCCACCATCCTCCACCAGCCCCTCTCTCTCTCCGTGGCGACCACCGGCTATGGAATGGCTAATTATTGGATGCTTTAAAAATCAGAGGTGGGCCACGCGGAGCCGTGCACTGGATTGTGCTTGTGTTAAGAGGAAAGGATGTGTGTGTGTGAGTGTGACGGAGATGGCGGTCACCATGTGGCGTGGTGCCATTAAGTAGCTTTTTACACACAGGAAATGCTAAGTGGACAAAGCTGGGCCAGATCAGCTCAGATGGACATAACCCAACAGGACGCATATAAACCAAAAGAAGAAAGAGGAGAGAGAAAGCTGAATGAAGGAGAAGGGGGGAAAAAATACACACACACACGGATGAAAACTAACAACAGAGGCGCTCTCATGACGCTGACACCAAGCCCTCCTCAACACGTTGTCATTAGTGGCCCTGACCCTTGAACCCTGCCCAACCCCCATCAAACACTTAAAAGCCTTCATGTTTCCCCTGCCTCAAATTAACAACATCCAACACCCGCGATTATGACTGGGGCAAATATTTGATCTAGGGGAGGAAGCACTAGATCATCTTGCTACGTTTATCAGCACGAGAGGGGAAATGAACCTCGCTGAGGTGACTGGTGATAAAACACACAGGTCTGCTAATAACTGGACCCATTCGAAACAGAAGCACGGTTACAAAACATATCTGCTTTTACACAGTGTTCTGAAAATGAAGTATTAACTATTTGAGGAAGTGACATGAACTCATTGGAAATGATTAATAGCAAATAATAATTTTATACATCAGACAACTGAGAATTCAATTTTTTTTTTAAAGATCTGAATCATTTTTGGTACTAAACAATTCACTTTGAACCATAATAATAGGCAGCATTACCAGACTTACTTTGTGCAAATATGACCTGCATTTGTCTTTTAATCTGTATGATCTGTATAAATAAATATTATTGTTGAACGTGGTTTAAATTAAAATCATTATCTAACTTATTTTGCTGCAGCCGACTGCCAAGATTAAAAAAAAAAAAAAAAACAGCAGCTAATGTTTATTTTGGCACTGAATTCAACCTACTACTAGTGTGATGTATGTCAAACATAATTTAAGTGGGCTAATGGTTATTGGCTGGTTTGCTTGCTTATGACACTGATATTCAGATATTAACACGAGCAAAAAGTAGGTCTATCTATCAGATTTGTGCGCTTAGTGACGGTCATGTTAGTCATTTGAGAAAATCTGTCGGTACTTATTTCTCTGCCTTTTTCCTTTTTAATAAGAATTTCTCTGTATATGATCTCGTTATAATGACAATTTACTGACATTTTTTGCTGTGTATATATATATATATAGTAACAAGGATCCTTGGCTACATTTAATCCAGTGGCGTTAAGTGGAATGTGCAGTAACCAACCGGCTACCAAGGACTTCCTACATGTTAGTTTATGTAATTAGTTTGTTTCATATTTTAGAGATGCAATGATCAGTCAATCCCTCGAACAGCTGCGGATAACTAATCCTCAACTATTTTTATAATAGATCAATTGAATCAGTCATTTTTCAAGTGAAAATGCCAAACATTCTCAGCATTCTTCTTTTTCATATGACACAGTAAACTCAATATGTTTGGCTTTTGGTCAGGGAAAAAAAGGAACTGAGTGAGCCATCATGTGATCTGGTAAGCGCTTGGCTGTTTAACCGTTTTCTGACTTTTTAATGAATCCAGAAAATAATCTGCAGATGAATCAATAATGAAAATAATCACTCGTTACAATACGTGTGTGTGTTAAACCTAAATTCTTTCTTCTGCTGATAATCAAAGAGACAAAAAGACCTATTAACTGAATGTTTGCGCTCGCTTTTTTTTTGTTTTATCGCTGAATGTTTCAGTCTGTTTAGATTTTAATTAAATTAAATTAAAAATACGTCAGGCGGTGCAAACACACCTGACACTCTGCGGGGCGCTCTCTTTGTATTTCAGGTGAACTTGCGACTTGTTTTTAGCCCCGCTACGCTTTCTACCCCACCACCTTTCCAATTACCAATCATCTCCGCTGTATGTGGCCACAGCTCTCTCAAAAGGAAGTCACATGACTAAGTCTTTCTTCTTCTTTTTGCGTTTTTTGATGTGCAGAAGAGGAGGGTGGGTTTTAGTGGAGGAGGTGCAGGGAGAGAGTGGGGATGGGGGCGGTGGGCGGTGGGGTGGGGGGTATAGTGTTGCTGCAGGAGAGACAAAGCCTGATACTGGCTATCTGGAGGCAGAGATGGGTGGGGCCTGCATGCCAAACGGTGACACGGACCAGAGGTTAATCTCACTAGGGGCCCACTTCTACAGATGCACCGGAAAAACACACACACACACACTCTCTCTCTCTCTCTCTCTCTCTCTCTCTCTCTCTCTCTCTCTCTCTCTCTCTCACTCTCACTCACACTCACACTCACACACACACACACACACACACACACTCACTCACTCCTAAAACATCTTACAGTGGTTCACATATAGACATCAACAACCTGGTGGTTAAGAGTGGAAAGTAAGAACCTCACACACACACACACACACTGACACAGGGGCTCTATAAATTGAACACACACTCTGGAGCTTTCAGGAGAATAGCAGCAGCAGCAGCAGCAGCAGCAGCAGAAAACTGTTCAACATTTCAAACTGATTACCGACAAAGGGCAAGCAGCCCCCCACCTCACCGCCACACACACACACCCCCTCACCCCACCCAACCCTCCTGCCTTTTTGTCTTTAAAGAAATTCCTCTTTTTAAAGAATGCCCGAGGAGAGAGCACCCCCTGTGTCCCAGCAGGAACTCTCTCTCTCACTAACACACACACACACACACACACACACTACAGTCCAGGTAGAGAAGTGGTTGACAAACAGAGATAATGAAATTGCTTTGTGTGTGGAATCACTAAGTAGAGCGGGTGAAGAAGCTTAATTACGCTCTCTCTCTCACACACACACACAGACAGACACACACACACACACACACACACACACACACACCTTCCAAAAGGAAGTGATCAGATAGGAGCTCTGATGAAGAGGCCTCCCAGGAAGAGAACTCGTGGTCGGGTGGGGACCCTCTCGCTGACTCATACACCCTCCCTCTCTTACCTCCTGCTCCTCCACTCGCTCGCGTCTTTTTCCAACCTCTCGCTCATGTTTTCCTCCTCGACTACCACCTCCCCACCCCCCCACCCGCACCACCACCCCTCAACCAACACTTATTTTTTCCCACAGCCCTCCTCTTTCCCTCTCCTAGAAAAACTCCTCCTCTCTCCCCCGCTTTCTCCTGTCCTCATGCTCCCTCTTCCCCTCCCCATCGCTCTTACCTCTGCCCCTTTCACATACATACATACATACAGGGTATGTGTTGTGTAGGAATATTCAGGAATAAATCAGCAATCTTTCTGTTTTTTTTTTTTTTTATTATCATTATTTTTTAACACTGACGGTTACCCTTCTGTCAAACCAAACTCTCTGTCATCAGCTTGTATAACACAAGTCCATTCTTCATCCTGGTCTGCTTGTTTGCATGTCACTATCCTAGCAGAAATATTCCCCATTTCAAAATAAAGATTTCAAACACGGTCGCAAGCTATAATTCAATTCAACGTGCTCAAATCTGAATATTTCCTAAACACCTTGAAGTACCATCAATATGTCCATATAGCTTCAGGCTAAAAGCAGAGAGAGGGAGAGCAAATGCTTACAAAGGGAAGGGTGTTTTGCTTTTAATATGACAGCGTGCTCATGATATTGTCTGCTCTTTGTGCTTAATGACAGCTGTATTGTAAACACTGGGGGAAAGGCACTAGTGTATGCTCGTTAGTTCATGTACAAAAAGGCTTTTTGTGGAACAATTAGCATTTTTTTTTAATCATGTAAAAATGTAACTAGCTCCACACAATTAGAGAAAATCATTATCCGGAGGAGAGCTGACCGTTATAAACTGCAAACATTTTCATCTCAACACCTTTTTATTATCAAAATACCCACCTCATCGCTGAGCATTTGAAATGTATTCACACAGACATCATGTGCATATGGCACCAGCCTGTCCTGTACCCTCTATAGGTTACAAACTGCTGACTTCTGCTCAGCTCTTTAGGCTGTCTCCCATCTCCTCTATAAACATCTCTAGTAGCAGGGAAATTAGGAGCCAGGAGGATGTAGATAGATGCAGTGCATTCAAGACGATGGAGCCACAATATGAAGGTATCAATCAAAAACAGATAACTCAACGCTGCAGCACGCACTCTGCCTGATTTCAATGCTCACATATCAAAAAATATGTCCACACACACACAAATAAAAAATGTAACACACATTATTTGATATATGATGATCCACGCCACGAGTACAGAGATAAATAGAGCAAAGGTCAACATATAAGATGTCGAAATGTGCATTTTTTTTATCACTAAGTTCACTGCAGATTTTTTTTTTTTAATATAAATCTGCTAAACCATTTTTTTTAAATCAGGCTTTAAATTGTCACAGTTAATTATACGTTTATAATGAGCAGAAATCAAAAGGTCAGAGACAATTTCAAAACATAAAAACAACAAATAAAACTGAGGCGAATGCAACAATAGAGAAACATGAAACACAGCCGTAGAAGAAAAAAGGACCTCATTTCATCAAGTGAAGCACAACAAACCGCAGCACACTGACAGCTCCCACTTTCTATTTTTACACTTTGAACAAACAGCATGTCAAAGTTATTGAGGTTCTGCAAGAAAGGCTTGATGAGGACGTAAATGAATGAAACCATCTCAACACTCACTGCTCTGCCTGATAATGATTACTGGGTCCATCTTCTTTTCTCTTTTTTTTAATTCACCACATCACTGCTGACATCTGACCCCTAATATGCTCCCCCCACTTCCCACCAGTCCACAATAAAGACACCTCCAGAGGAGGGTGTCAAATGAAATGGTGAAAATGCCTCTGATCGTCCTCCCAGAGTATTTTAAAGCCAATTTATAGGACCGTAAAAAAAAATAAAAGGGGGAGCGATTAAACGGAGGGAAAAGAGGAGCTGAAAGAAGGGAGGACTCCACTTCTCTCTTTGTTTGCTGCAGAATAAGTCGAAAAACAAGGCCTCCAAAAAATGAACTCTGTGCACAATAAATCAAACAGTGCATGCTGTGCAGAGCAGGCCAGGCTCCCACATCACAAGTGTTACATGTGAAAGGCTGTTATGTTGAATTTAACTGCATGATGCATCAAGAAAAACAACCAAAAACCTCAGAACACACACACCACTGTGCACATGTCTGACTTTTTTATATTTCAAAATAATAATAATAATAATAAAGCTCATCCGACATGCTGCATCTCAGTAAAAAAAACAAACAAACTCTGCTGTCCATTAGGGGCCAAGTGTGAAACTAACCGTGTCACAGCCACACGACATTTCTTCCCTTCACAGTGCAAGAGGGGAGCAGAGGAGGGGAGGGCAGAGCTGGACGCATGTGGCTCAAAGAGGAAACTTGGCGTGTTTTTTTTTTTTTTTTAGCCCGTGGACAACGTGTGATTACACAGTAACGTGTTGGTTAATGCAAAACATCCGGATGATACAATGTGGCTCTAACTGGTGTTCAGGAGGAGAAATACAACAAAAAAGAAGAAAGAAAGAAAGAAAGAAAGAAAGAAAGAAAGAAAGAGGGGGCCTGCGGGTATCAGGGTGGGATTTGAAGTGACAGTGGAAATGTTGGGAGAAGAAGAGGGGAGGAGGGGGGTGAAACTAGTCCATCGTGGGTCGTTTTTTTTTTTTTTGGCACGTTTTTAGAACAGCAAACATCCGGATGAAGACGATGCGCAGCGCATCACAACACCACAAAGCATGAGATGTTTGATTTGTCCGTGTGTGTTTCTCTTTTTTTCTTCTCTCTCTCTCTCGACGTCAACTTACTTGGTGGACGAAAACATCCAGAGGGGGGTCGACGGGGCTCCCTTCACTGCTGGTCATTGAGATAAATCCGAAGCCCATCCGGACGTTGAACCATTTGCAGAAGCCCGATCCCGACAGGATCTGAGGTCGAGTCCGGTCCTCCTGCTCGGCGGTGGACTTGGCGGGGTCTTCTCCGCCACCTTTACCCGGCCCTCCTGAAACAAGGGGCGGCAGCAGTGGTTGTAGTTGTAGTTGTGGTGGTGGTGGTGGTTGTAGTAGTAGTAGTAAGTAGTAGTAGTGGGAGGGAAGCAAAGCACACAGGAAGCAAGTTAGAACATTTTTTACAGACATTCACAAACAGGATCTCCATGCGCGCACATAGGTTTATATAAGTTTAACGCACTCTGCTGCGTAAAAGTAGAAAACTTCTGGAAGAAGAAGAAGAAGCAGAAGCGTGGGGGGAATCCCCTCCACTCTGAAAACACGGGGGGCTATGTGAAGATTCAGGGCCGGTGGAAATATCCTACAACTACTGTTTTTTCGAGTGGCGCATGGTGCTGTGCAGTGGATCCAGTGTGCATCAAACATTTCCCCCCCTCAAGAAAAGTTACTCCGTGACAGATGGATCTCTCTCTCTCTCTCTCTCTCTCTCTCTCTCTCTCTCTCTCTCGGTTCGTGCACAGGCATGCTCGGTCCGAGAGATCTCGTGCACGGTGTCGTGCCATCTGAACACCAGCCTAGGTTGCTCGCGTGGAGTTGTTGTAGGCTTTATAAAGGGGGGCATCATGAAAAAAAAAAAAAAAAAAAAAAGGCAGGTGTACACATGGTTTCCTAAAACTATAGTGAGCCGAGGAAGCACACACCACGCTCTAACAATGCATATATGCTCCCGGTAGGTTGGATACGGTGCTCGGTAGGGGCGGTTCAGATCGGTTTCTTTCTCTTTTTTTTAAAAAAAAAAAAGGTTTTTGGAACAACAATCACGTTGCACCTTGTCCCCCCTCCACCCCTCTCTCTCTCTCTCTCTCTCTCCACCACCACCACCACTACTACCTCCTCACCTCCTATCCTCCTTCACCTCCTCTACCACCCTCTGTTCCCCACCTCGCGCGAGCGAAAGTAAAAGAGCAGAAAATAGAGAGAACAACCAAAAAAATAGAAAATAATAATAATGATAATAATTGCAGAATAACCTTCGGCCATGTTTCCCCGCGGACCCTCTGCGCCCAAGTTGCAATAGAGAAGCTTCCTCTGCGAAAACGGGCTGCGGTAGTCACCATTAATCCGACATCCTCGATCCCATCGGTCACCAATTTAGCTCGCATGGTACGGCGTGCTTTCTGCCTTTTGATATTTTTGTCATGTCTCTCTTTCTTCCCTTCAATCCCTTCCTCACTCACACCACCTCTGTACTGCTCCCTCTCTCTCTCTCTGCCTCCCTCCCTCCCTCTCTCTCTCTCCCTCTCTCTCTCCCTCTCCTTCGCTCTCATTCGCTCTCGAGCTGGCTGTGCCCGTTCCCGTAGTGAGAACACGTGACTTTGTCAATTACATGCTTTCTTGCTACTAATTTCTGCCCCTGTGACCAAGGAAGGGAGTGGGGTGGAAGAGGAGGGTAGTGGCGGTGGTGAGTGTCGGGAATCGAACTCGCAACCAGCTGAAGTGACATAACATTCACCTCAGAGCTGGGTTAGATTGTGCTGTTTTTGAGTGTGTGTCAAAGTGTATCACAAGAGGAGGGGAGCTGCTGGTGTAGCCACATAAGGCTATTAGACTCAGATTAGATTAGATGGGATTCAATTCAGTTTTAATGATCCTTTTGGGGGGGGGGGGGGGGGGGGGGGGGGGGGGGGGGGTAATTGGTGTAGTCATAGCAGCAGGAAAAATCCAAACAAGCAAGAAATCAGAACCAAAAGCAAATGGTGAAGTTAGTCTAACGAAGGCTGGTTAACCCACAAGTCTGTATTAGTTAGTGCTCGGCCCTTGTAAATACCATAGCAGTTGTGAAACCTGTCAGACATGAACACCGCAGACAGAGCTTTCCTTTGCCCCCTATTTTTAAAAAAAATTATCATCCATCTGTAGATGTCCCGAGACACATTTCATACCATCAGCTCAACTATCGATGATTTGAAAGGTAACTTCCTGCGTTAGCTACAAACAAACCATGGAAGCCTCAGAGCACTTTCTTCTCGTATCTTTGCCTTGTTTGACCCCAAACTATCACCTAACTCCAACCACGAGAGAATCCCGCTTTTTAAAAAGTCTGATTTCACTCCAACAGACTCCGTCTCCCTCGTCTTTGTTACAGAAATAACCACCAGCCACGCTCGCAGCCTTAAATCCCTTTAACCAAGACCTTTTTAAAGTAAAGTCATTTCTTTATGCTTTCCATGCATACACATGTTGTTTTTGAGCTCGTGTTCCACGTAACATACGACCAGTTACCTCCCAGCATCATAGTGGGCACCAGAGGAGAGAGCTGAACTCACAGCTTTGGAATGTGACTGGAAAACCCAGAAAAACAAACCTGAAAACTGATGTGTTCACTTCCTATGATCTGCAGTTGTCAGTAGGGGGAGAAAAAGAAAAAATCAATCTGCAGGGCGATGGACACTTTGAAGGAATACATGTGCAAAAGTACAATTAAATGGTGACTATGTTGTGGAGCCTGCACACTGAGGAAGCTTCTTTCTCTTCTATGTTACAAAAGAATACAGACTGAGCAACTTGTGAGTTATTTTTTAGTTTACTTATATAATCAGCATGTGATCAAATAAAGCAGAAAACTGTCAATATAAGTAAAACTTCAGCAAAGTTTTATGAAGTCAAGAACTCTTTCATACACATAACTAGTTAGTTTGATACTTATTACCTCATTGATTTATATCAGTTTAATAAATGTTATAAATGTCTGCACTTCCAAAAACAAAATGTTTCAAATGTATTCCACAAATGTTAAATTATCTCACTGCATATTTAAAGTCCTAAACATCCACCACGATGGGGACAAACACTGCAGAGGAGAACAGATCGAAGCGTAAACTGTGGTTACTCAAGGCCACGCGGCAGAAACAACAACAACACCGAATCTGCAGTAGAGTACGTTCATTGAGAAACTTCCCATCTTATCTCACATCTACCCTGGTGGGATGTTTCTCAAGAGGTTATTCCCGGGTATGAGGAAAGAGGAAAAACACGTTGGAGGAATGAAACAACAACAAGCCCATCTCCACCCACTAGAGCTAAAGAGCCCACCCTCCGGAATTCACGAGCTTTACCCCTACCCCCAATCCATCCATCCCAGCCCCCGCGCTCAAAAAAAAAAAAAGGCCTGTTTTTGAAGATGCTTGTAGAGGAGGCCTCCACCGTCGCCATAGAACATAGAATTACTGTTTGGGTCACAGGGTTGGATACCAGTGTCAGATGTTATCCACTCACTCATATCCTGACAGGACCTTTCTGATTAGGACGAGTCAGTGGAAATCACCGCAGTGCAGCTCACTCACACATGTGTGCAAGCTAATGACAAGGAATAATTTAGATATGGGTGTGCCTGTTAGTCAAAGGAAGCGACTGAAATACCAAAACAGAGATGAGCAGAGGTTTTGAAGACACCTAAACTCAATGTGAACACCTTAACATGGCAGAGGAAAAACTATGTGATGTGGAATGAAGGGGAAACTGATGTCAGGTGTTTGATGAGCGGATGTTTTATAGAAGAAATGTCCTTAATTAAAAAATAATAAACTAAAAGCCACCCTTTGACTTTATTCTACAGGATGTTTTCAAACTGTTTTTACTTGTGGAAGAGAACCTAAAAGCTGCAACTCCTCTTATGGAGTTCTGCAAAGATTTTCTTTAATTTGCGTTGTTGTTTTCCCCCCTCATCAGTACCAACTAAAGCTCTCACTTGTTTTCAGACTCAGACTTTTAACTTCACATCAGTCTTTGTGTGTGTGTGTGTGTGTGTGTGTGTGTGTGTGTGTGTGTGTGTGTGTGTGTGTGTGTAGAAAAGTTTCTCATATGGAGTTCTGTTAAAGGTTGACTTGTATGTAACACAATCATAAATGTCCCCTATTTTCACATGCAGTGAAAATACAACTTATTTTCTTTCCATGAGTTCAAATCAACACCAATTAAAAGCCAAATTTTCACTTTAAAAAAAAAAATTCCTTTACTTTAGTCTTCTGTCTTGTAATCAACACTGAATAGAAATCACCCATTATTACCTTTTATTTGCTTTTATGCCGAAGGAAGATTATCATAAACTATTTTTTGGAGAAATATATTTTTTAAAAGTAATTTTTCATATTAAGTTCTGCAAAATGTTAGCCTGAAACATAACTATGCATTGGACTATTTTAAAGATGAACTAAAAACACAACTTCTTCAGTTTACATCAGTTGTTTTATCACATGAACACCAGCTGGAAGCCATACATGATCTAGATTTGCCCTCATGCTAGATTATATAAACAGAAATAACAACTCTTTGTATGAAGCTCTACAAAAAACATCTTATTTTTAATGTTTGTAACTTTGATGATAACAGCATGGGACGTTAGTCGTGGTGAGCATAAGATATTTACAGAGGAGGAGAAGAGAGGTTTGCAGCGTTTCTCTCATGTTAGGTGTAATGTTAAAAAAAATGCCTGTGAGAAAATATCCACTTATGATTAAAACAACATCATACAAACGAAGGTACATTACATTTTCTAACTATAACTACGAATTTGCCATGACAACAGAAATGTCTTCAACGTTTCACTATATTTATAGAAGAACACATTGTCATCAGACTTATATATATTTATATATATATATAGTATATAGAGTGAAAATCATGGATTTATTCCTGTCGCCGTCTCCTGTGTTTTTTACAGTCAGCAGTCACTTTTCACATCATAATCAAACTCGTGTGTCTCAGATGAAGTTTTTGGGGTCGTTTAAGTTAAAAACATTTAAAAAGCGAAAGCGAGAACAACATGTTTCCCCGTTTTTAATGATGTAAGTGATGATTTGCTGCATTGAACACCATCTGGACGTCATGAATTATATTCCACTTCTAAACGTTTTTATATAGCTCCACATTTTTACACTTACTGTTCAAACTAGCCAGTCAAATCTTTGGAAAATGAACTCCTTCAGAAGGAAAATGACTCCAGTTCAGACTGAAATCAGTCTGATTTTTAAGCAGTTAGTTGTCTCGACCAAAAAAACAGATAATTATGAGCGTTTAACCTCATGAGCAGAAGCAGATTCCTGAGCTGTTTGAATACCAACTTTCTGAGCAGACTTTGGACTCCCTCACCCTAGCTAACCCCACCCAACCCCCACTCCCCTCACCCTGTGTATAGGCTCCCAGAGGAAATTTGCCTTTACCCTGCTGCTGTCAATGCAGTTCAAAGGGTTCATTCAGTTCGTCTCTCCCCTCTTTTCTCCTTTCTTTTTTAGTGAAGGGGTTATTTTTTTGTCGTTTACTTCATGCATTCCAGCCACCCAATCCTTCACTTTTTTATACCCTTTGCACAGGGAGTGTAAACAGTGTTGGCAAAGCAGGTCATCTCCTCTCAGAGTCATTTTTCAAGAGAGTGCAAGAGAGAGAGAGAGCGAGAGAGGGTGGAACATGTGAAAGCTTTTCCATGCAAAAAGGTGATAATTGTCTTAATTATTGAATTCATTTAAAACACTTTGACTTCACTTTGTTTTCATCCACACACTGGTTGAGATTTCTGCCCTCTGTCTCTGTAAAAAAAAAAGAAAGAAAGCCCTGCAGTTTATTTCTTTACATTTTATCAAACTTCTTTCTCAAGATTTCGTTAAGGGATATTTTCAATCAACGAAAAAAAATCACACAAAGTCTCACAAAAGCTAGAGTGTGCCATGTGCTCCATACACTTCACCACAAAACTCAACCCCCACAAAAACTTGTAGCAAACATTTTCTCGCCTCATTGAACAGAAAATAAGCCTTTAAACGTCGATTTAAAATAATATTTAATACTCGTGCCCGCGTAATAAATAAAAGTCACTTTCAATCCGACACGGGTTTTTTTTTAAGAGCATGTAAACTGTTTTGTTACCTCTTCTGGATCCTGGATCATTTTCCACTTGGATTTTTTTGGAAGAAAAATCAACATGAACTTTTTAGTTTTTAAGGTGTCCAATCACGTCTTGTTGACTATTTATTATTTTTATTAATATTATTATTTCAATCCGACACAGCTTTCCTCCTGCAGGAGTAAACAGGGTGAAAATATCTGAATGAAATATCGGTGACGTCAGAGGGGGGAGGTTTGGAGGAGAAGTAGCGCCTTGTGGAGCCGGTTGCGCCAAACATTGCGCACAATGGGACAAAAAATATGTGTTTACGCCTCTCTCCAAGCCACCGTTTTCCTTTGCGCCTTTTTTTTATTTGTTCCCTTCGGATTCTGCGGGTCAGTATGTTTTTTTATTTATTATTTGCTTCCACTTTTTTAAAAACCTTTTTAAAGTTTCCCATCATTTGATGATCACAAATGTAGCATGAGAATAAGCTTGTAACCAAAAATGATCGATGCATTTCCTGATCGGAAGGCCCGTGCCTCATATTCATGTAATATTCTTACTGAGAGTTTAAGATGGTTCAGAAGTGATCTTGCAGTGATTGGTCAGGTTTTGTGTCTTTGTTTGTTTCTTGGTTGTTTTCCTCATAAGGACTTATTAGTTTTGATTTTTAACTCCTTAAATCATTGGATTGAGTTTTGGCGCAGGTGCGCGCGTCTTTAACTTCATAACTTTTGTTGATTTTTCTGTGCTAAAAGAACAGATGCATCATCTTTTTGTCATGTTCCTAAAAAGCCGGTCACTTCAGGTCAATAAGAGGCAGCTTGTGCAGCTTCACAGAGGTGAGCTACAGCCGCACAATCAGTCTGAATGGTTTTTTTGTCTTGTTTTGGTGCCAAATTTAAGCTGAAGAAAAAAGAACATTTGCCAAAAAAAGTGACTCACCTGTAAGAGAGGGAGCGGACATCCTCCTCTTTTTTTTCTCCCCCCACCTCTGAGAATGAATGAGATGGCACAGGCGGATCAAACGTTTCTTCCCGGTGTGCCTCTTTTTAGATGGAGGTGAATGTGGAGCACAAGTACAGTTGAGCCTGTTGGACGTGAAGCTCGCAGAGACGCTCTAGTTTGAATTACATGTTTAAGCAGACTTTAACCCGGCGGTATGAAGCCAAGCGGCTGAAATCAAAGAGATTTTCCATGGATGAATATTTTATAGTGACACTGTAACATAAGCTGCGGGCAGCATGGGGAGGCAGGCAGATTTGTTTTTGTTTTTGTAAACGCGTCAGAGTGAAGCAACAGATTGCTCAGAAGCTGTTGTTGCACATCTGGAAGATCATCTGCAAAATGATTTTTTTTTTCCCATAGTCAATTAATGTTTGTCGGTCAATCTGCTGCTCCTCAACGTTTTGTATGTATCAGTAAGGCTTCCTGAAGCTCAAGTAGAGGATCATTTTTTGATAATGACACATGATTTATTTTATTTTTTTTAATTTAAACCCAATCTTCTGGCTCTCTTATGTCTCTATCATGGCTCTTCAAACCATGTGGCACTCATGGCCTCCCCCACCTCTTTCTTTCTCTCTTTCTCTCTTGTTGATAAAGATCCATACCTCACATCCCCCACCCAGCTAGTTTACAAGCAGTATTCACCTATTCAAAGCCATGAAGGAAAATCTAATCCTTTAAAACATGCCAATGAGTCTTTTTATCCGAGTAGACAAAAAAAATACAGATAAATAAAACAGTCACATAAGAGGTCTTATTCTGTAACACAGGCCTGATAATATAAAATATTCTACCTCAAACCTTCACCACTGATCTGACATCTGCTCTTCACTCACTCAGCCTTGTGTCTCCACTGAGCAGCACCAGTAAACTGTTCCCAGACCAGTGATTGGGAGCTGATACCCCCAAAGAACTGCTGGGATGGATGTGAAATGAATAGCGCCACCCATCGGTCCTCTACAAACCCTCACCTCCATCAGATAGATAGATAGATAGATAGATAGATAGATAGATAGATAGATAGATAGATAGATAGATAGATAGATAGATAGATAGATAATCCTTGTTTACTAAATACATTTCCTCTACAGAAATAGTATATTATATTACTATAGATACAGAGGTTTTATTGCAAAATTTTCATGTGTTATTTATGTGTTATATTAAATCTTAGACATACAGTACACGTATGATTCAAACATATAACATGCAGGAGTCTGAACGTTGGCAGAAAGGTGTATTCAAAAATGTAAACACACTATAACTCTCATAATAAAAGATTTCATTTTAACATACTGCAGAATGTCAAAGAGCTCAGCTTCCTCTTTTTGTCACACAACCAAACAGACTTCTCTTTATTAATCAGATTAAATATATAATAACAGTTCAGTAAGCAGTAAAGAGCCATGGGGTTTTCCATGTTGCTTCTTTGAGAGAAACTTATACAAAAATCACAAGACAGTGTGCAGATTTTAGCTACAGAAAACAAAGTAACTAAAGGTTCATCTCTCACTGTGTTTAAAGTCTGTTTGTTGTGTTTGATTTGCCCCCATGCTACAGGATCAGATTGTTTTCAGACTAGTTCAAACTTCAGATCAAGTTTTTTTCTCTCCCACTTTTCAAACTTGTAGTGTGAAAAATAACTTTTTATTTATTTTTTTTAAATTTTATTTTATTACTTTTTATCACTTTTATTATTTATCCATTATTTAAAATCTGGTTTTCCAATCCTTTGCTTATGTTTATAACCCTGTTATACTAATAGCTCCTTGGTTAAGTTGGTTAAGTCTAATGTAAAAAAAACAGTTTGTGATTATTGTTGACTATTATTGCTAAATTAACAAATGAAGGTTCATGACATTTATGTAACTTGTAGCCATGACAACAGCTGTTTTTGTGTTCTCTATATATTTATAAATGCTCTTCCGCCGAGTAATATAGTCCTACGGGGAGTGGCTGAGCTGCGATTTCCGGTCGGCGCATTAATATTTCAGTGCGGTCACAGGTGTGTGCTCATTGGATATTTTAGAACGTCTTCAAGCGTGTCAGCCAATCAGAGATCAGGACCCGGTCCCGGCAGTTTTCAGGACACGGTGTGTGGACAGAAGTTGATGAGTGCGCATATTAAAACAGTTTAAACTTTATATTTGACATGTTTAATATATCCAGTCCATAACAGCTGCTCTGTCTGCCTTTGTTCAGTCTCTGTCAGATAGGTCCGACACACGTGAAGCGCCCTCTGGTGGCTCATCGGTGCCTCGCGCATGCGTACGCGCACGCGCATGCATGCATGCATACATTACCTAAGGCTGCATACATTATATGTTTCTGGTTGTGAGATGATTGAAGGGAGGGTTGTGATTTATTTTATTTTATTTGCTGATGATATTTGTTCTGACTAAGGAAGTGATCAAACTCCACATGGACTCATATATATTACACGTTTTGTGATCAGACCTCATCAAATCTGCTGAATGTTTGCATTGAAATTAATTACTGCAGTTCATATTTAGGAGGATGTAACTCATGTGCATGGACTCTGTGTTTTTCAAAACCTGCAAAGACTTTAATTCACTCACTGAAACATGAGTTATTCTTTGTTCTTTTTAATTAGTTCTTTATTTCTTACATTTTAACTGCACATGCTTCTTTAGTCTCCCTTTCATTCACTCTGAGCTGTCGAGTAAATCCCAAAGACAAAAGTTGAAGCAGAAGTGGATTCATGTGTATGTAGAGCTGAAAAGCTCAAGATGAGAAGATCATTTAGATTTGTAAGTGTTTAACATGTAGTGTAGTGTGTGAAGGAAACTTTCCCCTAATAAATAAATATTTAATTTGTTTGTTTAAAAAGGCATCATTCAGAAGAGGTTTCTGATTTGAGTTTTCAGGATTTTTTCTTTTTTAGTTTCAGCTTCTTACATATCTTATATGTATGTATGTATATATATTTTATATATAGAAAATAACAGTTACTACAACTAAGATTTACGTGTTATAAAACAGGCTATTCTCTCACACTGTGTTTAGCTGCAAAGTTTGTTTGTTGTTCAAAATGAATTGATTGGATTTTGTGCAACTAAAGAATTTGAATGTTTTTATTTTTTTTTAAAAGAAGACAAAAAAAAATAGCAAATCTCAAAATGTTTTAGTTTCATCCAGATGTTTGGAATCTAAATAAAATTAGAAAGTTGAAACGCTACATTACACTATTTAAGTGCCGTGATTTAAATTTCTTTAAAAATATCAAAGGGAAAAAAAAGATTTGTGCACATTTCACTTTTCTTGGTCTGAATGAAGAATAACTTCTCTTATTTATGTTATTGTAACAGTCATCATTGTCATGATTTCAATCTGTTTTATTGCTGATCAAATAGAACGGAATGAATGAATACATTTATCATTTATTAAACTGAACTGGACGTGTGAAAAATGGACAGTTTTTACATGTAATGTGAACATTTATATTCAAATAAAAGAAGATATGTATTTGTGTTGATAGTAAGAATCTAAGGATGTTTTTCCCAAAGAGCTTTTGAGTCACAACAACTTCAGCAACACAAAGAAATCAATTTATCACGAGCTGACAGATTTTAGTTTACAGTTTTATCTTCTCAAAGTTCATGTTGCAGTTTGTCCACATGCTGAGGCCTAACAGTCAAAACACTGTGGCTGTGAAATGGTGTTTTGATAGAATTATGTCTCGATAAAAGGAGAGATAACAGAGAGAAAATGTGACTTTTAAATAGATTTAAATGGTAAGTAAAAACTTTGTCTTCTCTAGATTATTTTTGTTAAACGTGAAGATTTCCTCGTGTGTGTTACAGGATTTTATTTGATTTTAATGTTTCATTTATATAATAAATGATAATAAACAATGAAATGAAAAGCAAATAAATAACATTTATTAAAACTGTTTGTTTTGTTTCTATTTATTTATTTATTTTTTTTAGTTGAATTTAATTTTCCTTTTTTTTTTAAAGAGTTTGTAAGAAGAGACCTCAGGTTGAAAACATGAAATCTGTGCAGTCTTCTAGAAGTATCTGTACTTTTTTGAAAAAATCCTCCATGAACATGAAAGTAAAAGTTGAACACGAAACATGTATGTTGAGTAATCCACATGGGGCCCTCTGTCAGACCACCCTCATTTTCTGCTCCTGCTTGCACGTGTAGGTCCTTTTTCACAGTGACTGCCCCCTGGTGGACACGGACAGAGCCGCACTCTTGTGTTGGATGAATCAAATACAGTTTCTAAAAGCTTTGCAGCAGCTTTAAAGTAAAAAAAATAAATAAAATAATCACTGGTTGTGCTTCCATCCATCCATTTTCTGTAAGCACTAATCCTCATCACGGTCACAGGGTGCTGGACTCAATGCCAGCTGACACTGGGTCAGAGGTGGAACACCCTGAACAAGTCAGCAGTTCATCACACGGCTCGCATGTTGTTTTTTTACACTTAAATCTACCATTTCTATGCATTTCAGCTCTTTAATAACTCATTATTCCAATAAACCACAGCCGGCTTAACGACTTGTTATGAACAATGACTGATCTGTCATTTTTATAAAGAACAAACCGACACGACCAATCGCTGTTTAAAAAGTTGTTTATTGTAATTGTGGCATTGTGTTTTGTTCCCTTTTTTTAAAAAGGTAAACAATCAGCACATGTCAAGAGGTAGAAATCATTTATCAGTCTGAAAGAAATGTGGGGACTGACTTTTAAACACACACTCACACATTACATTCACACACACACACACACACACTGCAGTGTTTTTTTTTTTGTTTTTTTTGCAAGTTTCCACTCACTCACTCACACACGTCCCACATCCACAGCAATACTGTCGACTGTAACGGCTTTGCCAGACTTGTGCATGCTGATATCATTCGACGTCGCGCAGCCTCCATTCTGAGCGCAAACTAAAAATAAATAATATGCATCATGTTGAAGCACCCAGAGGACTCGATCTTCAAACACACTTTTTTTTTTTTTTTTGTTGCCACTTTGACCTCATGACTGTATCTGCTGATTGAATGATTACTGTAACCGTGAAGATGTCTCATCTCTTTGCACACCCGGCACTGATAATATAGTCATTTAACTCGTTAGGAGTAAAAAACATGGCCTGCAAAGGAGAGGGTACGTTAGCTGTGAGTGCTGCATGTTGGCTTATATACTGTGTGCAGGGGGAGAGCAAGGGGGAGGAAAACAAACAAACAAACAAAAGATAGTTACGGTAGCTGTGTAAACATGAGTTAAAAGATCCTCTAAGTCTTTGTGTAACGTTAGAAAGAACGTGTGAACAGTTGGACTTTTCAAAAGATTTGAGAGAAAAAAAACAAAAAACAAACTCATACACACACACACCCACGCAAACACACACACACACCATTTAAAGCCAGGAGCAGGTTATTTGACCCAGGAGATGTTGAGACAGCGAGCGATAAAGGCGTAGGTGTCGGCCACCTCCTGGATGACCTTGCTGGTGGGCTTGCCGGCGCCGTGACCTGACTTTGTGTCCACGAGGATGAACAGAGGGTTCGTCTGCTTGGGGCTGCGGCCGACGATGTGCTGCAGGGTGGCGATGTACTTGAGGGAGTGCAAAGGCACCACTCGGTCATCGTGGTCCCCTGTCAACAGGAGCACAGCGGGGTACTGGACCCCGTTGCCCTCTGGGATGCGGATGTTGTGCAGCGGGGAGTATCTGGCAAAGAGGAGCGAGGAGACAAAGAGTATGAGCTATGAGTGTAGAGAAAACATTTATGCTGGTTTGGGCTGATTCTATTCTTAATTAACTGATTCATCATTTTATCTGTAAAATGGCAGAAATAAAACGCCTCTTTCCAGAAATTTCCCCGAGCCCACGGCGGTGCCTTAAAATACTTTTTAAAATAGACAAAATATTCCCCAAAATGTTCAATTTACTCATTTATGACAAAGAAAAGCAGCCAGATCAGAGAATGTGTGGCATTTGTGTTTAAAAAATGACTGACTGATTTATCAAATATCAAAAAAAGTTGCCTATCAATACTGCCTCAAGCTACAAATGAATAAATCATTTATCATGTGGGAGTTTTTTCTGGTGGAATCAGTCAGTGCGGTTCATTTTTTGATCGTTACTCCCGCGTCTTGTCTCTTCACGGTTCGGCTCCGGCGTCACAGTTTTAGTCACTGCTTTTAATTTGCTCATTAAATCAAGACTGCTGCAATTAGATATGCAAATGAGCGTATTTATAGCAGAGGGCGAGCACTACACCTGAATCAAAGACCACCTCCACTATGATAAAAAAAAAAAAAATACTTTTATGAAATAAAGAGGGCTATAGGCACTATTTGACAGATCAAATACTCAATATATTTAACGAGTGTTTACGTAATCATCTAATAACATTGCTTACAACAGAAGCTGTGTCTGGGTCTGTAAATAAAAAGGTCCAGGTAATATTTGCAGCATTCAAACAAATTTAAGATAAAAACCAAAATTTATGTCAGTACTGAGACGAGGAAAACGGGAATGAAGCACGATCGACAGGACTACAAACATGTACTGTGTGTGTGTTCTGGTCACTGAGCACTTACTTGATGAGCCAATCAAACTGCTCTTTGTCTTCAGAACATCCGAAGTCCGTGGTCCAGGCGTGACCGATGGTGAACTTGTGGAATTTGAGCATGTCCATGACGCCCACCTGAGCCACAGCGCAGCCGAACAGCTCGGGCCGCTGGTTCACGCAGGCGGCTGAGAGAGAGGAAACACGCGGTGAGGGGTCATGAAGCGTGCAGCTGAACCGTGACGCTTCATCTGAAACGGATCTTCCTCTACATTGTTGTTCTTACATACCTACGAGCAGGCCACCGTTGGAGCCTCCGTTTATAGTCAGCTTGGAGGGAGAAGTGTATCCCTCCTTGATGAGATACTCAGCTGCGCACTGGAAGTCAGTGAAGCAGTTCTGCTTGTTGGCCAACATGCCAGCTAAAAAAAAAGTAAAGACACAAAGGTGTGTAAGTTGTCGATAAATATAAAAAGACCACGCGGCTCAACCGGTGCGCGTCTCACCTTTGTGCCAGGTCTCCCCGTACTCTCCTCCTCCTCGGATGTTGGCGACAGCCAGGACTCCCCCCAGATGTCTGACAAAGATGAGCCTGGAGACGCTGTAGCTCGGCGTGATGGAGATGTTAAAACCGCCGTAGCCGTACAGGAAACCCGGATGGGAGCCGTCCAGTTTGATGCCCTTCTTGTGAACGATGAACATGGGGATTTGAGTGCCGTCCTTGGAGGGATAAAAGATCTGGCACAAAACACGCAGAAAGATAAAAACAGGACTGGAAACGGAGCCAGGGATGACAGCGGACGGATATGTTTGACACAGATGGGGAGCAGTGAATCTGATATTAAAACACACAAATGATCTTTTATCTGTGCTCATCCTGCTGCCAACGAGGACTTAACGTGTTATTGGTATTGCTCAAGGACAATGAAGCTATTCTTGAACCTTCATCTGTCCTTGTGTGAGTCAGACGAGAGAGAGAGCGAGGGCAGAGGAACTCACAGAAAATTGTGTCCTCTGTGGCATGCTTATTTTCACAGTGTTATTTCTGTGCTCGCTGTCCTCGGTAGGAATAGAACAATAAATCTCTGTGAGACACTGAACATCCAGGAACTCGACTGACTTCATTTAAAAAAAGAAAATGTCAGAATGAAAAACCAGTTTGAAAAAAAAGTAGAGAAATATATATACATATGACTTCCGCCTGTTTTTTTATTTATTTATTATTTTTTAAAACCTCCCAGTCACACTTTAACAGTCTGAGTTGGATTTGTTCTCAGCTGATTTCTCTCTTGACAGTTTGATTAATACTCGTTATACGTCGGGTCAGTACTGAGAGAACTGGGTCAAGGTCGGGCAGAGGATTAATAAATGTCTACACATATGTTCTTACCAGAGGGTATATACCTGCAATGTATCGCTGACACGTCATTACATAAGCAGTGTAGTGTTGTTGCAAGTGTAATCTAAGTATCCTTAAATATCCACCTGAGACACTTATGAAACTTTAGGTTCAGTAAACTTAGTGGACTTTTTTTGACAGGCAAGAGGGTTAAAAAAACAATTCAATAGTATAATGTTAATAAAAATGATACAGGCACAACCTGAATACAACCTGAGTGGTTTTATTTTTAACATAACTTGAGTGTATCTTCTGAATATACAGCACACTGAGGTAAATGAAGCATGATTTCAGTTTTTGTTTGTGGCAGAGAGAAGTGACGAGGAGAAGAGGATACTCAATGTATCATTATGCTTCTATGTTTACCGATCCACGCTGGTTACTGTACTGGAAAAATATGTTTCGAACAGCTACACTGTTTTTTTTTTGTTTTTTTTAGTTACAAGGAACTGTAGTTACCTGGGTGGTCTGGTAGTCAGAGGGGTTGAAGCCCTTGACGGTGACTTCTCTGAAGATGTGCGGCTGCAGCGGCTCCTTAGTCAGGTCACAGTGGTAAATGATGGCTGGATGCAGCAGAAGAAAAACTCATTTGTTCTACAGTCTTTAAATCGCTTTGGCAATGTGTGGGGAAATGATTTTTCTATACTACCTATCCAGAAATGAAGTTAAAGCAACATAAACTATCCACACTTTAAAACTAAAATAACTTCCCACAGCAGTAAATGTAATAGAGCAGTTACATCGTCGTACCTGGGGAGAGGAAGGAGGTGAAATAGTAGAAGATCTCAGAGTCCCTCTTCCGTCCTGTGAAACCCACCACGGAGCCGACGTCAAGAGGGAAGGTCCTCAGCTCTTCCCCCGAGCTCAGACGGTACATTTTCAACACGTTCTTCACGTCGTGGAGGAAACACACAAACAGGTAGCTGGAGTACGTACAGGTGGCGAACACTGCAGGGGGGAGACGACAGATAAGACGCTTTAACAAACAGTCCTGATATCGTAATAATAAAAACATGTCACGAGTGTTTCGACAGCTTACCGATAACGTCCTTGTCATGTTGAGGGATGAGCTCCTTCCAGTTGCTCTGAGCTGGAGAGGCAAAGTCGATGTTGATCAGGCGGTAACGCGGAGCGTCCAGGTTGGTTTTGAATGTGAACAGCGTGCCCTCGTTGGTCACGTACTCGTACTCGGCGTCAAAGTTGTCGATTAGCTTCACCCACGGCAAAAGTCCTGAACAAAATGAAAGCTTTAAAACATGTATGGACAAAGTGACACTATAAATAAAACAATTTTAAAAAAATTATCGATTCCTATTTTTTGTGGAAATAAATTAAGAATAAATTTACCGTTCTCAGTTTTTGTATAATAAAAACACTAGACTTACATCACAGCTGTGTTTGTACTTACCACGTAATGGTAAATAATAAGTGTAACATACCTGTAATACCCTGAGGAGTGGTCTCAAGGTCACAGTACCACAGTCTGTTGACGGGATCACAACCTTCCCTGATTGACAGCAGCACGTAGCGTCCATCATCTGACACCTGCAGCATACACACGATCACTAAACTCCTCCTGAATACCAGTGAACACCTTCACTCTTCCTCAGTCAGATGTTAGTAAGTGAAATAACTCTGCAAGCACACCTCAGCTCCACTCATCCACTTGGGATGGTCGGGGAACTCGGCGCACAGCACGTCCTCAGACTGCGGAGTGCCCAGAACGTGGAAGTACAGCTTCTGGTGCAGGTTGGTGGAGGTCTCAGTGCCTAGAAGACAAAACATTTTTATTTCATTATCGCCCTCTAGTGGTGGCAAAGAACAAGTGAGGCAGGTATGAGATACACACAAGTTTTAAGAGCAGAGGAAGTCAAAGGTAGAAATCTATCAGACTGAAGGGGATCCATTTTTATCTTCAGTTATTGAGCTTTACCAATTAGTTTCTCTTTTAAATCCTGAGAGATCGTTCTGGCAGCTCAAGCAAACTTTAGTATCTGTCTGAACGCAGCCTGACGCTGTCTTGACCTCACCGTCGCTCTTGCCCTCCTGGTCGGGGTAGGAGTTGTAGAAAAGTCCCTTCCCGTCATGAGTCCACGACATGCAGCTAAACTTGACTCGCTCCAGGCGGTCCTCCAGCGGCACGGCGTCTTCAACCCGCAGGAAGCGGATCTCCACCCAGTCTGACCCGCTGGCACTGGTGCCATACGCCAAGTACTCCCCGTCCTCAGAGAACGCGTAGCCTTGAAGACATAGGAGGAAAAGAAGCAGGACATTAACAAAGACACCAGAGGATGTGGATGCTATAAACAGCATGAAGACAAAATTTTGTCAAGAATTTTTTCTGGCAATCTGTCCTGGCACATTTAGACATTGCAGTGAAATGTAGTAAATATATAATACAATTACTATTCAAAAAGCAAAGAGTGCAATATCCAGAAATGTAAAAGATGCCCAGTAATAAAAACACAGTGCCGGTCTGTTGTCACAACAGTCTTAGTTGATACCTCGCAGGGCAACGGTCCCATCATCAGAAAATGTGTTTGGATCCAAGAAGACTGTGGGCTCAGCGTCCAGGTTCTCCTGCACGTACATCACACTCTGGTTTTGGAGGCCTGTGTTGTAGAAGTGGAAGTACCTGAAAGAGAGAAGAGGAACTGCTCAGGCACAGAGAATCTTCTCAAAATCAAATCTGGAATATTAATCCTACCTACTGGGTCCATCAAGGCAAATCAGTATTTATAACGCTGATGTCCATGTTTTTTTTTTTTTATATTTAAAAAAGATCCGAGTGTGCAGGATTTATTGGCATCTATCAGGAATACTAACTGAATAGCCCTCGTCTCACTCCCTTTCCAAGCGTGTAGGAGAACCTATAGTAGCTGCAAAACCTGTGAAAGCCTGTATCTGCCTGGAAGAGGACCCTCTCCCTCTGCAGATATAAAGAGTTCATTCTAAAAAGGTAATGAAAACACAGATATTCTTATTTTGTAGGTGAATTATTATATTCCATTTCTGTCAACAGATTCCACTGGATGTTGCACACCGGACCTTTAAAAACCTGAAACCCACCCACGAGTCTGTCTGTCTGTTACGGGCTCGCCTCACCTGCTCCCCCTCTTGAAGGGACAGCTGTACTTGGGGTAGTCGTACAGCTCGGTCATGCGCTCCTTGAACAGGTCTCGCACCTCGCAGCGCTCTAGAAAGGGCAACGTCAGCTGGTTCTGAGCGGTGACGAACGCCTGGCGGAAGGAAGACACAACACAAGACACGCACGTTTTTAGGAGGAGGTCACTTCCAAGAATGTTTTTTGATTTATCTTGAATAGTTTAGCTGAGGAAAAAAAGCCGGGACACGTGTTTTTACATCATCATCATCATCATCAGGTATAGATATTTCTGTCTATTTAATTTCTGTGGGTTTTTTGCCCTTTTGTTTGATTCTACTTCTGTAGTGTATGTTACACTTTCTGCTGCTTTAACAAGTGAATTTCCCCGTTGTGGGATAAACAAAGTATAATCTAATCTAGTCTAATCCTCCTCGGTAAACAGACTTCTGGTGATATCAGCACAGCTTTAGGCAGGTGGTGTGCTGGACTTCTTCATGAGTAATAACAATAATAAAACATTTTTCTGGATACTCAAAGACACTGTACATAAAAACATCAAAACAGAAAACAGGACACTAAAAACACATCAGACTAAGCGAAACATTAAAAGCAAAAGGTGTGTTTTTCTGAGTGATTTGAAGTCGGTACAGTCATGGATATGTTTGGGGGAGAGAGGAGGGCAGCTGCAGAGAAGAAGGCTCCGTCTCCCCCAGGTTCGGTGCTTGGTCCTGGAGGGTGGTGGTGGAGGAGATCAGATGAACGGAGGAGGCTGCTGTGGCGATGGAGCAAGTCAGTGAGGTAAGGAAAGAGGGTCTGAACAAGGAGCCAGTGGAGGTGCTGGAGGACAGGATGTGGTCACAGGTGTAGGTGCAGCAACACTTTGTGCACAGACACACTCACCTGTGTCTTCTCACTGTCCGGGTCCTCCAGCCAGCTGTATGGATCTGCTACCCTGTTGCCATGGTAGTCATCCACCTGAGGACAGGTGAAGCAGGCGTTGGTTTAAAATGTCAAACTAGCTCACCAGGTGTGGCTAAAAACAAAGCTAACAATCTAAGCACCGTTTTATAACAAAGCGTCATGTTAGTTTTTAAGTCATGACTTAAAATGCTTGTCAACAACAACAACAACAAAAATCAGTGCTAAGCTAACTAGCGTGCTAACAAAGCAGGCGTCCGTTTCAATGAATGAAGCGATGATTAAGCATCCCGGCTTGTTAGCACGCTAGTTAGCACGTTTTTATTTTTATTTTTACTCACAACTGCGTCGTCGCGGCAGGCCTGCGGGTACTGGAAAGACATGTTGGAGGTCAGTTTTCGGGAATGGCGTATGAGAAAACGCTGCCTCAGAGAGTGAAACAGTGGCTTTGATAAGAAGAAGAAGACTCCCTGCACCCTGTGCAACATCAACCCCAGGCTACACACACAGCCAACGAGAGCTTTGAAGAGAGAGCAGCCGCTTTTCTACCGCGACATCTACCGACACGAAGCGACAACAGCATGGACTGTGATTACAGGGGCGGGGAAACCTTAGACACTTACAAGGGCCCACGACTGGCAGGGCCCCCCGAAAAAAAAAAAGGTAAACACCAATATAAAATGATTAAACCATCATCATTGAGTTTAATATTTCAAATATAATAATGAAATTAATTATCTCTTTGTTTTTACGTGTTTTGGGCAGTAAAAAGTAAATAAAAATGGCCTTTAGTACGGAAGCCCTAAAGTACGGAAGCACATTGCTGCCACCCTCCAAAAAATAATTTGGCTCAGTATCACGGAATTACGTGAAAAGTTTCATGTTATAAAGTGATATTTATCATGTGTTATAACGTGATATTTATCATGTGTTATAACGTGATATTTATTTTGTGATATGAAATTATCATGTTATTTCATGATGTGGTATTCTCACGTTATAACGTGAAAGTATCACGTTATTTCGTGATATGAAATTATCACATTATTTCGTGATATGAAATTATCACATTATTTCGTGATGTGGTATTTTCACGTTATAACGTGAAATTATCACGTTATTTTGTGATATGAAATTATCAAGTTATTTCGTGATATGAAATGATCACGTTATTTCGTGATATAAAATTATCATGTTATTTCATGATGTGGTATTTTCACGTTATAACATGAAAACATCAAGTATGGTTTCACTTGAGATCAGATCAATAAGAAACGATGCAACCTCAAGACTGTCGGATTCATTCTTTCTTCCATACCACCCCACGTACTTCAAAATCCTTTGGAGAGTACGCATACTGATAACAATGTCATCTACAGTGCTCAACAACTGTAGTATGTCACCATGTCTCAAACCAAGATTAAAGTATAATTGAATTAAGCTATGTAGACGAGCCATAGTCAGTTTACGGACTGAACCATGCCGTGAGGGACGCGTGTTGGTAACTTATGAAATCAAGTAAAACCATACTTGATCTATCTATCTAGTGAACTGCACTGCATACTGTATGCAGACTTGCATGCATGTACAAATCACCAGCAGTAAATATTGTGCTAGTACTAATATTGAACTACAAGACGCAAAACAGTTTCAAGCCTTTGATTAGCGTTATGTAAAGCTTTTGATGGGATAGTCAGGTCCTAGAGATGTGGTGACAACAGCTGCGCAGAAGAGGCGCCCAATTTGATTTTTTTGTCATGGGGCCCAAAATTCCTGGTGAATACCAACTATTCCGACCAGACTGACTGCTGGAGTGAATACTTCAGCAAATAATTTTCACAAATTTTTTTGGACTGTCCCTCTGTGGCTTCATTTTGGAGAGAGATTCTTGGGGTCCTGGAGAAAAATGTAATATTTTAGGGATAGTCCCATTTTAATTATTAATTATTTAATTAAAAACAAGTGGTTGAATCTCAGAATGACACTTTGGTTTTCTTTCGTGTCATGCAAAGAAAACTGTGAAGTTCTAAATAGAGTTGTTGCACTTTTGGGTAAAGGTTATCCGGGTCCACTGGGAATCTCCATCACCGCTCTTATCTGTGTGACAGGGGTGGATAAAGGTCAACCCTTCACTCTTCTTTCTTTCTTGCTCATCATCCTCTTCCTTCCTCTCCTTACTTAAGCAATCAATCTGGATTTGACCATCATTATCACTGGCACCTACTCTTGCACAATGACTGATAGCATGAGATAAGGCACACTGAGGCAGCAGTAACTTGAGAGATATCAGCGGATTCATGTGAAATATGTGTTTCCAGCAGTAGTCCATGTTATTGAGTGGTTAAGTACAGAGGCCAACTCGCTGAATGTGTTGTGTTATTTGTCCGTGACGCCACATTGTGACTAAGTCATTCTACAGCTATGCAGATAAGAGGCTCGAGACATGGTTAATTACACATCACACATTTCAGTCAAAAAGGAAACACATTGTTTGGATACCACTGCTGATCATACAGTCAGATGTCCTCCAGGAGATTCCAAAGTGATACTTTCGGATTTGGTCTGAAGTGTGTCAGAACTGTCACGCCGTGGGGCCAGATTGTAGACAAAGACAAGAACGTTCTCGACTAGTGACATCCTGTCATGCATGAATGGATGGTGAAAGTGTTGAAAAACATGAGTGGAGTGCAGATAGAAGGAAAAAAACTGTTGTTTTGTGTGAAGAAAATATAGTTTTGGGTGTCATGTGGTGTCACTACTGTTATCAGGTCATTACATCCTTTCTCTGCTCCCGGGGAAAGAGAGATTTTGGTCTCTTCTGATGGACTTTTGGTATCGGAAATGTTTGTAGGTGGAAGTTCTGGGTCAAAGGATGGTTTCTTCCCCACCCCCATCCCCTTCCCTTCCAACTCCATTCTTCTTCTCTTCCTTAAGCTGGAGTCAGGAATACCCCTCTATGCAAAGGGGGATCTCTTCCTGTTTGCCTATGTCAGGATCAGATATGGGTCACAGAACTATTGTCCTCTGACGCCTCTGTTTCCCTAACAAACCCGAGCGAGAAGAACACTGACAGTTTGAATGAGCGTGTTTGTGTTTGCATTGAAATATGGACTTTTTATGCTCATAGAGTGGGCGGGTTTTTGGATCCGTGTGTTTGACATAGAATTGGGCTTGGATGGAAGTGGCCATGCATGAATTAGACCTTCTTGTTCCCCTGTTTTCCTCTATTGTCCAGAGTCAACAGTGATCTGTCCAACGTAGTTGGAAGCACCTGTCTCTGTTGTGGCAGACAAAGGAAGATGACCACCTGTTGTGTTTCACTGCGCAGGGTTACCACAAGGTTAACTGGTTCATAAATCTTCATGGCTTCACTTTGAGTGGCTCCTGTGAAGAAGTGCATTTTGTTAGAGGTGTTTCGCATCTGATGGATTGGTAAAGCAGGAAGGAAGCTGTTGATCATGCCAGTCAATGGAGGTGACTTTATACAACCATTATTCTACCCATGAAAACCATTGAGGAGGTATCCTCATTCACAGCGGTGCAAACAAAACAGCTAATGATAAAACAAGGTATGATAGCTAAGCTTAAAGGCAGATTATTACTAAGAAAAGTCATGTATAAGGTGCACTGTAAGAGAATGATACTTCTACTGATTACATTCATTTTCATTACTGGCCTGTTATGTGAGAAAGTGTCACAATATGCAGCTTATAGTGTCAGGTTTTCTCAGACTTCAGAGGGTATTTATTTATCCGGTTACATTTCAGATTCAGTTGCACCTAACCTGCATGTAGCTAAAAAAGATTTCTCAGGTTGGGACAGAGAGGCAACAATAAAGGTTGCATTAAAGCACAGAGAAAATAAAGACAAATTCCTTGTATGTGAAAACCTGCTTGCCACTAAAAGTTTATATTTCTGATTCTGAACTGTGTCATCTGCATGAAGATTACATTTTCAGAAAAGGGACAGTTTTATGTGTCTAACTTAAGGACAATATTTGAATATCAAGCCTTGCTGAACGCCTTTAGTAATATTTAAAATATCAGAATGAACATCAAACGTCTTAGTAGTTTTCAAACCACAGGCAACGGGCAGAATGAAAACCAAAACCAGGGAACCTTTGTAAAGTATGAAATGCTTTATACTTTAAATTCTAACATCATGAGTTTCACATACCACGATGAACAGATAAGCCCCGTTTGTCAATCAATGGCCTCTTTTACAGTACGTGCACAGAGAAATCCTTTCTTGTAAGCCGATGCACATTCACATAACTTGATAAGTTGCCAGCATCCTGATATCAAACAGACCGTGCAATCTAAAGCCTTTTATACTTTCACTTCTGTTTTTTCACTGTTCACTGTTCACTCACTCAGGATTCTGGGTCCATTTTGAGGCTGATGATGATAAGCCATGACAGTAACAGGACCTTGATTTACATTTCTTTCTTTTCTTTTTTATTTCTTCTTTTTTATATATTTTTAAGTCTACTCCAGATCTAGAACACATCAACCAATGAATGTACTTTTAAAAAATAGCATAACTTATTACACTTTATAATATCTTATTTACTCGATAATGGCATTCTGTGTATTTTGTATACTACTGTCACTGGTTGGTCTTTTTGTGGGTTTGTCTTGTGGTGGCAAGGTGTTTGTGGGTTGCTTAGTCAGTTCACCTCTTTGGACTGAAATATCACCCCAACTGTTGGATGGATTGCTATAAAATGTTGTACAGACATTCATGGTCCCCAGTGGATGAATCTTAATGACCACAGGGATTCCTTGACATTTCCTCTGGTGCCATCATCAGGTCAGAATTTTAAATACAAAATACAAGATACAAGGTACAAATAAACATGGTAAACAAGGATGAATGGTGTTGTTTGTAGTAGGGATTGTAAAGAGACAATATGTTGTAAATACACACTCTTCCATGTCCAAAACTTTCTTCAGCAGACTAGTAAAGAACATTTGAAACATCTTCTGATGCCTTTTGAAAAGGAATATCCTGTTTTTGGTTTGTTTACAGCAACAGGGAGACCAAGTTTCATATAATGTGGTTCTTACACCTTTAATTTTTAATCACATCTGTCATCGACGAGGGACGTTCTTTTTATGCTCTCTCACCAAACCTCAGCAGAAATCTACTGTCAGAGTCAAGTCACAGTCCTTCAACTTAATAATAGTAGTCCGAAGGGATCCAAGCGCGACAAAACAATACATAAGCAATAATAAGGATGCGTTTAAATACAGAGATCACAGGGGACAGCTTCCTGCCTCTTTCTCTCATTCAGCTGTCATTAGCCAGGCCCTGGATAATCTCTGCTCTGTCCTGTCCTGTGTGTGATGTGGTGGAGGGTCAGTCCAACCTGGCCCCCTTCAGATGTCCTCAGACAACAGGATGTTATTGAGGATCCAGTCAGGGAAATTACAGCACGCACGGAAGAAGGATGTGATCGGTGCACAAATTATAGGAAATGCTTTATGCGTTTGTCATCAGGCATATATACAGTATGCGTGCTCACCACGGTAAACTTGGTTCACATTTGAGGCTGTGTCAGTTTAATTGATACCCAGGTTAAGGCGAAATACAGTGACTAATATCACGTGTTGATTATTGACAAAAGGGCAGCCATTCATTTTTATTTGATCTGTGCAAACACGTCCAGTGTTGTCCAGCGGTGACTTCATTTCCGTCTGTTTCAGGGTGACAGCCACATCTAACAAAGGCCTGACAGTATTCAGACATACAGTCATGAATTCTTTCAACAGGAAAAAAAAACATGATAAGAGCGACAATAAGACTGAGTCAATCACCCCGAGGAAGAGGGAAGTTTTTTCATTGTTTGTAGTGATCATGTTGAAAAGGGAAAGAGAGCACTCGGGTTACCTAAAGCCAACTTGGTGAAAGAGCCGAGGATAAAAGGACAGTTTTAGAACAACACCACTTTCAGGAGTAGAGTGTCTTCGATTGCTTGTGCGTGCACCATGGCATATTTATACTAACAGTAAACCAACGGCATAAGTAACCCGAGGGACGAGGAAAGTTGATGTCATTGTCTGGAAATAGATCTTTATCTTTCAGTCAAAGCAATGTGTATCTCTGTCTGCCTGGCACTGTGTTTTCATCCTCGTCAAACTTGTCAGTGCACTCTTTCCCTCTGCAGTCCAATCTCAAGTCTTGCCAAAGTCTGACAGACACAAACACTCTCACCGCAGACATCTGGAGAGACGTCCTTGTCTTAATTAGTTAGGCAAGAGTGAGCTGAGTGGGAGAACAAAGCTGAGATCTAATGACACTCTGACCTCAGTCGGAGGTTTGTGATCACTGAGGTAAAGTCCGTGCTCACCTGAGAAAAAGGGCTGTTTCCCCTTGTCATTACACAAACACACACCACCAATGTGTGTCCATCATCTCCACACATCTCCACTCTTCGTGTCCTTTTCTCTGCTTTGTCTTTGAACCTCACTTGCTTTGTTTTCTGGGTTTGTCCCAAAAAAAAAAGAAAAAAAAGAAGAGGAGGAGGAGGGAGCTCGGGAGAAAATGAATGTATCGCTTGCGTGCAGATGGATATTACTCTTTTAAAAGCAAAACAAATATGTGTGTGTGCATGCCCTGTAATTTTGCTGTTGACATGTGCACTTACAGTGGGGATATGGGACCCTGGTAATGACTGGGCCAGGTAACACTGGAGACAGGTGGAGGACAGTGCTGTCTGACTTGTTCTATAATAGAGAGAGTGTGTGTCTGTGCGTGAGTGTGTAAGACACAGACGGAGATGTGCAGACAGACACAGTGGCACCTGGTGATGTCATTGATGTTGTCACTGAATGGTAGCAAAGTTCCCCTTTTATAATGGACACCATTCCTGAGCAGTCAACTCAAACCATTTAAACAGACTGTATTGTACTCCTATTGTGAGCTTGCTCAATGAGGAAATTACAATATTGTACGAGGCTCGCACTGACACACAGCACATGAATGCAACACCTTATATTAGAGGCCATATTCAGACCAAATCAGGCGTCCTCCGACGCCAGTCCTCTTCATTCATTTGAGTAGAGGCAGTCCAATTAGTCTGGAGAGCATGGCCGCAGGATGTAAAAGAAACTGCAGCAGAGCTGTAGCGAAAAAGATGAAACAGAATCCATTTTTGGGGTACGCAATCCAATTACCCAACACTCTGAGAGCAGCTGTGGTCGAGTGAGCTAGAGAGTGAAGTGGGTGGCAGTGAGACAGCTGGTTAATCTGAGAAATAAATGTTGTTTTCTGTTTGTTTCACACAAAACTAACAGTGAACAGTCTGCAATCTTCTCATCCAACTCCAACGTCTAACCTACAATGGCAAACTATTCCTCTATCCATGGGAACTTTGCAAAGCGTCCGATGCTAATAGTATTTTTGTCGATGAAAATCTCGTATCTTCTTTTAGCTATCATGTTTGATGCATACTGCTTTGCTAAACAGGTTTCACTTCATTCTCTGTTTGATAAGGTTTATTTAAAGACCGGAAGGGATCGGTGTCATTCACACAGGACACGAACGCACACAGTAAGGAATTTGTATGCATGAATAAGCATATACACAGGCATATTGCATCAGCTCACGGAGGGGGGGGGTCACAGTCTGGCTCTCTGTATGTCTTTATTTGGTATGTCAGAGAGGAAGTCGTGTGTCTTTGTGTGTGTGTGTGTGTGTGTGTGTGTGCACGAGAGAAAGAGTTATGGGAAACTCTACCCCGTGCCAGAGTGTGACAGCATGGCTCAGGTTCACCTCTGTTTGTTCAGTGGCTATCCAGAAATATGGCAGGAATCAGAGAAGAGCAAGCTACCCACAAGGCTGACGGAGCTGAATCGGGCTGCTCCTGAGAAACAGAACACACACACAGACATATCTGTATATATATTTATGTATTTATAATTTATTAAGTCACTATTTTGCACCTAATAGTACCAGTTTCTTCTTCTACTTCCGCTGGATAGAACATCTTAAGCTCTGCAGGATATGCAAAAGAGAACGTGTGTTTGTGTAAGTGAGTGTGTACGAGTTTGTGTGCATCCTTCCCGGATGATGTGTCTCACTGGTGGTCATTATTACAGTCTGGGTTAGTAATCAAGAGGAAGACAAAACAATGCGAGGAGCCTTTTAATACAGGCAGGTGTGGCTCCTGGGGGTCTTACACTTCCTCAGCTGTGCAGCTACTTGTCAATCTGGTCGTCAGTAGAAAACCTTCTAACTAAGGACGTTAAGTTTTTTAGGTTTGGTAAAAAAAAAAAAAGCAGAAAGAAAAAGTACTGCATGTCTTTGAAGAGAAATCCTAGTCTGACCTCTTTGTACGGACAGTTTTAAAAGTGCGGAGTCACTGCAGTATTTGTTATTAAAGGTCAGTTAAAAGGAATACCAGAAAGGTTACATCAGTATTAGTAATTTGTTGAGTATGACTGATAAACAAAGCTGATAGAACTGAAAGAAGTGGGGGCGAGAGGAAACACTTCACTTGAGATCAAGTACCCAGAAGGGATGTTTTTCTCTTTACAGTATGATGAAATCAAGGGAGAGTTGAGCTCTCACAAGATGGTGGTTTAGATTAGCGACTTATCTGTCTGCTTTTATGCCGTGCGTTTTAAACGCAAATGGGGGCTTTTTGTTTCTGCTCATAGATTATTCAATGAAATGAACGTTTAATGAAAATCAAAATCAATCGAAATCACATAGAAAACAAACAGTAAAAATCAAAATGTTGTCAAACAGGGATTATTACAATGGATGATAAGGCACCTGATGGTCAGAGCCTCTCATACAGTGGTGGAAAGTACATTTACTCAAGTACAAGTATTGTACTTAAGCACAATTTTTGCATACTAGCATTTTATGCCACTTTATACTTCCACTAATATTATACTTTTTGGTTATATGTTATGATATGGGACTTAACTGCTAATCTAAAGTATCTAAATTGGCTCCACTTTGATTCATTACAACATTAAATAGCTCAGAATAATAAACAGAATTATATAATATTCTACACTAATATAAATCTGTGATTGGTGCATAATGAGTAAGTCTGTACTTATTTACTTAAGTCACATTTAGCATTTTTAGAACATCTCTACTTTCTACTTCCACGTCAGTAAAGGATCCGAGTACGTCTTTCACCACTGATCTTATCCAAATGATGACGATGGCTTGCACAGTACACAGCACACGCAATAAAAACATAGACAGACATTCTTCCACGTTATGTGGATTGTCACATTTGATATCAAGCGGAACGGCTTACGTAACGATGAGAAATGATAAACAGCTACAAATACCCATGAGTGACATAGAAATCATTATTCCAAGGCAATAATGTCCCCATTGATGCTCATTATAACTGATTACTGCAAGCAGGGTTAGTCAACAGCTGCTCACCCAGTTGATCCAGCTTGTAGTTCGTGAACATGCCAGAGAAATGACACGACAAATGTTCCAGACTGGTGTTTCAATTACACCACAGATTCCTCGGTCTGACACTCATATTGGTTGTATGTTAATACTTTCTTTGCTGCTGCTTCACACAAATCACCTTACACTAGTTTACACTGCACTCCACCAATAATATTTATCAATTAAAAGGGCTGATGCATTAATTTGATTCACCTAATGTAAAACCCGAAGAGGTAGTATTAAACAATATATCCAAGCAGACTAACTTGATTACTGTTGCTGGCATTAGATTAGAATTATACGGGTCTCTTTTCTTGTCTGTGCAGGTGAACACCAACCTCGATGTATGCATGCAGGCACATCCTTGCTTTATCATCAGTGTTGGACATTATCTATCATTTACACATGACAGACATGACATGTGGGTCAGCTGAGTACAGTGATAGTGTTTTCTCCTCATCTCTGTGGGTGGTTTTGTCAGGATTTTGAAAAGACATCTGTTGTGAAGTGCAGTAGCATTCCTGTTAGCCCTGAAACCATGATAATAACCCATGGCCTGTCAACAGGAGATCATCCACCAGGTGAGTGGAGATGGTTGGTGGACTAGGTGGGTGGTGGCTGTGCTGCAGTGCTGACATTTATTCACATTTGCATCTGAAATGGGAAACAGGATGGAAAAGAAGACGGAGAAAGGCGAACTACATCTCTGTTTTTCCAGTTTGAAACACTTTCATTAAGTTCATATTTCTCCCGTCATGTCAATAAAGCATTTCTGAACTCAGTCAAAGTGTCAAAAGACTGGCAGAAAGGCATGTGAATATGAGTGATTTCTCAACCACAAGCTGGATAGAGTGCAGCAAGCTAAAGGAAATCACCTGAAGTAACATGAAATGGACGAGGAGGCAGGCAGGGCTGACAGGCTGATAACAGCACAGCATGGCAGGGGGAAAAAGTGAGGGTGACATGGGAGAGAGTAGAGGTCTGTGACAACAAGATAGAGTATGAAACATTTCTCCTTGAGTCAACCATAAAACTTTAGAAAAAAGGCAGAGGTGGAGGCCGCGTCAAACATTTCAGCCGTAATGGGTTATAAAATGGCTTCATTCTCAGCCATCTATGCCGAAGACCATTGTCCTCGTCCATGGGGGAGGTGACAGAGAAGGAGTGGTCGCCTTTAGTCCCGCTGCGAGAAATGACCCAAGGCAGGTACAGACTCAAGCATGGAAATTACAGGGCTTAAGATACCTACGCCATTTACAGAGGCCCCAAAGGCACCCTTAATCTGTGTACAAGCAGCTCTCTTTATTATAGTTCATGGACATTGTTGAGTAATTTTACCTTCTACTGTAAAATGCAACATTTCCAGTAAATTGTTAAAGCAAACATTCACACACAGCGGATTATAGTTCTGCTCAAAAGAGGTCTGTGGGTCATTCGGTGTTACAGGGACGTTATCTCTGTTCAAGAAAATACTTCATGTAGTTTTGAAATGTGCTGAGTGACGCATAAGAAAATCGGCTTCACAGTATCGGTGTGATGTCAGCAATCTCAGACACAGGTAGCTCTGGTAAACCTGGTCAAACCAAAACTATTTGTATGACTGGAAACCAGTAAGAGTAAGTGAGGAAATATGTTTGCTTGCTTTTTCTTGAAATTAGGTTACAGTAGCAAGAAGAAATAGCACTTATATTATATTATTTACAAATAAGTTGAATTCATAAGCAATAAGATACACTCTTAATCAGTACACTTGTTGTTTTTAAGTCTTACTTGGTCTGGTATGACCAGTAGCTTATAGAGGCTAATAGTAGCTATTTTTAGGAATGAACACAGTCGACGTAAAGATATAATTAATCTCAAAAGAGATAATCAGATGGAAATCTGCCCGGGTTGTCGAGATGTGCCGCGGAAACAGGTCAGCTCGCGTTGAAGATGTTTCAATGTTAATGTTTTCTGACACTCATTTCATGAATGTACAGACGTGAGAGGGAAAGAGAGATGGAAAGATGTAAAATAAGAAAAGGAAATAGAGCTTCTGGTGGCGCAAATCAACTTTACGCAGTACAACTCAGTATTTAGTGCGACACTGTAATGTGTCTATGGTGACCTTTCCTTCAGCTGACATGGGTACTTCATATACATGTACATCTTTTCTGTCACTTTCTTATTTGCTACCTTAAAAAAAAACATACCAACATATCAATCTCTTTGCCATTGACAGTCAGTGAGCTGTTCTTCTTGTTTGTCCAACCTACTTAAATCACTCAACCTTACTCTTCTCTATGGACTGTTATTTTCATGTCTACATAAGCCTGCTCATCATCCTGTCATTCTAAGAATGTCATATCATATCAGGTAGTCACCTACCAACAAGCCACATATACTATACGCCCACGCTCCAGAACATCCGCCCACATACTATGCCACACATAACCAAAGTTCAATCTTAGACCTCTGAACAACTCATACGAGAAGTCCTGTTGTCATTTTGTAAATTGCTCACACAGTATATGAGTAATTGATGTAGTAAAAGAGAAGGTTCAGATAGAGAGGCATTACAAGAGGAAAAGGAGGAGGTGGAGGAGAGGAGAGCCGAATAGAAGGCGATGAATGAGATGACTGAAGGCGCGGGGCGAAACAGCGAAGAGAGAAGTGGATTTTAAATTACATGGTGGATCATGTCAGCAGCCATAATTAGTAGCTTGGTCAGGTGTGATGAGTGGGGCAGGAAGTATGAAAAGGAGGACAACACCACAGAAACGAAGAGGTGTCTATGTGGAACAGAATCTACTTGACACATGGCAAGGCAATTTATAATAACTTCCCTGAAGTGGAGAAAGTGAATGAGAGCAGTGTGCATTGCAAACGTATATGCGAATGGAAATAAGCTCAGAGACGTGCATGCGGGGTTGTTGTTGTTCACAGTATGTCGCGTGTCAAGCGCGTGGATGACGAGTCTAAAAATTCAGACAATTCTTAAGCTGGATGGCAGCCTGCCAAATCAAACGTTGCCTTTGGAGAAAAGAACAAGGGGAGAGCAGAGTGGGGTGAATGTCGGGCTACAGATAAACTTACAGCATGACACAAGTATAACACATTGTGGATCTCACCCCCACTGAGCAGTACAGAAGGACAGCTGGACACAAGTCTCCTGAAAGGGAAAACACAGGATACGACTGTTCCTGTATGCAGCATTCACAGTATTCCATTCATTTTTTTTATTATTATTATTTTAAGTGAGGGCACGGTTTCAGTAGCTGAGCATTATAAACATGCTCTTTTAAATAAAAGAATGAATTCATGTGAATAAGAGTTGACTAAAATAATAAGAAAAGGGCAGAGATTTAGATGAAAATACGAGGTATGTTCAATCATCTATGTGTTTGGGGGGCAGTAATACAATGTGTAAGATTTCATGTGTGTGTTCAAGCAAAAGTATATTCTTATTATTGTAAATTACAACCAGAGCTGCAATGACTATTTTGTTGTTTATCAAGCTAAAAAGGACGAAAAATTGATATTCCCAGGTCATAAAATGTGAGAATGAACTGCTTTACATTATAGTAAATTAAATATTTTGGGTATCAGACCATCCTTGTGCTCTAGGATAATGTTTTACTTTATCGACCAAACAATTATTTGAGAAAATGAACAGATTAAACAATAAAGAGAACAATGTTCTCTATTTGTTGATTTACAACAGACAAAGTTTTTCATTACCCCCCCCCCCCCCTTACATGTTCCAAGATTACACACTTATCGTTGTATTCCAAGAAATACTCTGACGAAAAAGATCATATCAATTTGGGTTAGTTTCACACAATTCTTGTCTGCTCTGACGCTGAACGTTAGGAAGTATCTGTATCGGTTAGTCAAGCATGCAACACTCATAGAGAGAGTGGAAATATTTCAGTGTGCAGCTGTTGCTGTGATGAACAGTAGGATATTGAATGTCTTCATATTCAAGACGTGTCACTTTACAAGCAGTATTTTAGTAAACTGACCAACTGATCGTGACACAGGAAATGAGAGGAAACACACATTTTTTAAAGCACTGTTATGGAAGGTGTCAAGATCAGGAAATGTTACTCCAGGAACTGTAATTATCTATGTGGTTTACGGCGTGACAACATGGTGTGCTACATTTAACCCTGTACACAGGGTAAGCACAGTCAGATATTTCAAGCTTAAACTGAATTGATTTAAAAATGCTCGCTCCACACTAAACAAGCACCAGAATGACCTCATCTCCTCTGTGCTGGGTCCTTGACTTCCCAACACAACACAGGTATGTCTAATGATGAAGAAGGAGTGGGTGACTGTCAGAAAATGAAGATGTATTTGTCTGATCCGGACATAGCTGTGTGACAGCCAGTGAGTGCAACCCCCCTCCCACCACCACCACCACCACCACCCCTGGAGAAAGCCTCACACCCTGGGGCAAAAGAATGACACACACACACACCCACACACACATACACACACATACACACAAACACTCTCCAAGGAGGAGTCATGGGGCAAAGGGGAGGAGGGGGAGGAGAGTGTCTCAAACACACACCTTCCTTCCTCCAATGCAAGAAGAGTCACACGCTGAACTGAGTGTTCAGTCGCGCACTGTGTCAGTCATACACAGGTACACAGTAGACTAAGGTTGGCTGAGATAGGGGAAGAGACAGAGAACAGCCACTGGTTGCTCACTCACACTCAAGCTTTCAAGGAGGACACTGACAGTCTGCCCTATGTGTGGCTCCTCTCAAGGCTTCACAGTAAGTATGCAACATCATTTTTTTAAAATCATCTAACGAATAAAAGAGCCTGTTCTGATGATTCTGAATTTTTTTTTTTTATTAATTTAATCTTTGCATTATAACACTGTCCTGCGAAATCTAATGTCAAAGTAAGGTAAGGAGTGCTTTCGAGAGTCAGCCCCGTTATGTGTACACAGCTGTGTGCCTTTGACTCATGTCTCGATGTTTCAGAGTATATTTTATGCTGTGTCACTGGGTTTGATGGTTTCAGAGTGAGCTGTCGCACTTGTGACAGTCATTCCGAGTCAGCTGTGGTGACACACTTCAGAGAAAAATAGGGTGAAACAACGACCCTCTCGCTGCACTTTTATTTGCATTCCCTCCCTGAGAATAAGTCGATATATTATGTTACTGCATGCACTATTTCAAATATATGTCATATTACTGTGTGACTTAAAAAAATGTTGTCAAACTTTTGGTTTAATTGTTCATGATTTAAGTATTTTATGTCAAACAAGTTTTCAGATAGGTTCAAGTTTTGAGTTGAGATTGGTCTCACTTCTGGTCGCATCATGAACGCCTACCAAATATTACCACCCACCTTATCTACTGCTATCACAGAGGCAAATGATGACCCTAAAAAAGGAAGTTCTCAGGGGGTCTATCTCAGCATTGTCTTTTAATCACAAGTCTTCCTCTTTTTCACCATTTTATCTCATCAGTCAAGGCACTCAGCTCAGCTTTTGTCAGGGCTGAGGTACATGACAACAATCTTTCTGAGAAGCGAGGAATAGACATAGGCGACAGACAGAAAGAGAGTTTGAGCCTGGCTGAGAGCCAAGTCTTAGTCAGTTCAGAGGAAGTCTGGTCGATTCACTAGGAGCGCTGATTTCCTTGTGAAAGTGGTCCTGCTCTGGGACTGACGTGCACAGGAACCTCCCTTACAGCCTAGGGGTTGTGATTCGGAGAGTCACAGGATGTATGGGACAGTGGGGGCAACGGGGCAACAAGCACGAAGGTTCCACTTTGAAGTTTGTTTGTCCGGCAGTAGCGGCCGATGGGAAAGTTAGATTATAGGATAGACCACTTCTCCTCCTTCTTAACATCAACTTGCTGCTGGCACATTTCACACTCTGGAATCTAATTTTAGCTCCATTCAAAACTTGACTTCCTGTGATACTTTAGCTGTTATTTGTATTGTCTTTGTTTTTTCCCCCTTAAGTTGTGACATGAAAAGGAAAAGGTAAAAGGAAAAAGGTGTCCGTGGCCCTCCCTCGTAGCCAGAATCATCAATTTTTTTTACACATGTTTCTCTCTTTTTCTTTAGGCCTCCTCCTCTCGTTGCACCACAGCCATGTTAACCTCAGAAAGATCACTGCAAAGCTCTGGGATCATCACAGCAGCGATGCCCGAGACACAGGATATAGACATGACATCATGGAGTGAGGCAGACTTTGAGGAGAAATGTACTTATATCGTTAAGGACCAACCTCTGGAGGAAGAGCCTCAAAACAGCAGCAGGACACGAGCTGAGAGATCTTTACCCAGAAACCTGGCGCTGAAACGGTGCCACAGCTCCTCAGAGGTAGGCAGCAAAGCAGAGCTTCCTTGTTTGTGTGTTATTCAAATGGTCTCTGGTTTTAAGGAGTTGTTACCATCCAGGAAAACGATGCAAAAAATAAGTCCCTAATATATCTAAGAGGTATGCAAGCATGTACAATAGTTGTTTATGTTTTGTGTGGCTGCCGACTCTTGCACCTCTCTTGCGTCACTCCAACATCCTTCCATCCACTCATCCATCCTCAAGCGGGAAGTACTTGACATGTTGTTGTCTAATTTCAGCCTTTCCTCTCTGCTCTGTATGTGTTGAGGCAAAGACAGGGAAAGGCAAGCCCCTCAGCACTCAGCCTCAGGTCTCTATGATTAGTAGCTACCTTAGATTCCCAACCCCTTTGTCCTAGCACACAATTACACCGTAAAGCAGAGTACCAGCACCGGGACCCACCTTAAGAGTAACACCATAAACAATCTTCTGGATTAAGTGTGTGGCAGTTACAGGGATTTAAAGTAGAGAATAGTTTATGTTAAACTGGATGAGCAAAAGCAAGGAAATTGCAGGTAATGCATGATAAAGGATTAACCCAGTGGACTATTCATGAAAAGGAAACTTCAGGTTTGCAAGATATGGGTTGAGTCTTTGTAGATGAATGATGGTAGTCAAGCAAGATCAGAGGAAGTAGCCTAGGCGTCTGCAGCAAAATACCTGTACTACCACTTTGACCTTCTAAAAAGGTCTGTCTAGAGTCTGGTTGACACCAAAGAGCAGGATACGTTACAGTAATCTGTGACACAAGGGCACCGCGAATGGAGCCGTCAGACAAAGCCAATGAAAGCCAGAGTAAAACTAGCTGGATAAAGTAAAGATAAACTCTATGGCTAAGCATGCAGCGGTTGATACAGCTACATACACACCACCGCTAGTATTGCTCCAAGATGAAAGAGACTACATTACCATTGCTTTAGGGGATTTGAACACAGAGCTCAAGGTGCTGTTGACTGGTTGGGGTGTGCCTGTGACACCTTATACTCTCTTCCACACCCTGGAGGCTTGAGACAGAGGAGTGAGTTTCACACCTGGAGGTAGCCGAACAAGAGTAGTGGTGAAATTTTAATATGGTAGAGAAACTAAAGATAACTTGGGCTTTCGGCTTATGAAATATTCAGCGTGTGAAGGAAAAGAAACATACTGTCACAGACAAATTCTCAGGAAGGTTTGTGATGACTATCTATCTATATATATAATAAAAACATCAAATTGTTTGAGATAATAATTCCACTGAAGTTATCCTTTCCAGTGAAGTTATCTAATCCTTTTTTATTTATTTAAGGGACAAGCAGTGGGTGGAATGTCAGATAAAGTGGACTGTATTCTCAAGAATCTCATCCCTCTAATTATGTTTTTTCAACTCGAGTGCATCCGGCAGCTTGCTCAAGCTTCCAATTTGTGAGCTACTCTGTTGTTTGATTTTTATGTCCTCCTTGTTGAACAGGTGCTCGGGGTGACCAGTAAAGAGATGATTCCTAAGGGGACACGTTTTGGTCCTCTTGTGGGAGAAAGCTACACCGATGAGACGCTACCGAAAGACGCAGACAGGAAGTACTTCTGGAGGGTAAGTATGTTGCATGTGAATCTCTGGATTTGTGTTTGAAATTCATCTGTGTGTGTTTTCAAAACCGTTCACTTCACATCCTGTATCTCCATCTGGGGACGCTGCTATGGCTGTGGCATGGCACAAGTTAGCATTTGTGGTCAATGCCTGACATCCTGTGAAAGTGTGACTGTGCCTGCCAAATGGTGGAGTATCTTTAAATGCCGCTACATCAGATGGGTTCAAATCTGCATGCACTGCTTGTCAGTTCTCTGCATGGCAGTCTGAGGTCACACACACAGCTGTTTGGTTTCAGTGACGCAGCGCTTCTCCTCTCTCTCCGCTTCTCTCGGCAGTGGTATCACTGCCAGTAAATACAACATACCATGTCCGCACTTCTCCAGTCTCACAAACTCTCACACTGACTAAGCAAGGAAGTGGCTTTGAGCCTGAGAACGGCTACGTTACAAATCAGTAGCATCAGGACTTCCATTCCACACAAAAGAAGCCTGTGTGTGTTCTATGGTTTACAGTCAGCAACCTTGAAATTATGCAAACCCAACCAAAACTTGCACCAGCCATAACACAGACGATCTGTTTCAGCCATGACTCAAATGAAAGTGCAGCTTCAAAGAGCAGATAGCATGAAGAACAAGTTAACAGAACTAAAGAGAGGGAAGGCAGAGTGTTTTAAATGAACTGAAGTCAGATAGCTTTCGAAAAGGTCAGCAGATGTGATGATTCCACCACTGAGTCGATAGATGAGCGTATTCGTGGGCGAGATAGAATACTCAATACTACTTTGTAGTCATTCAGTGAAATTTTTATTCATTGCTTTGTAAGCCACAATCATAAGCAGCACCGATCTCAGCTGAAAGAAAGCGCAGTATTTACCATAAAGGCACCGTGAAACCAGTGACATCATGGTTTCAGAATCAGACCATGTCTCGATGTTGATTTGTCATCGTGAACTGAATTATGCCTTGTCTTGTTCTCACACCGTCAGGTCTTCTTGAAGGGGCATTTGAACCACATCCTGGATGGTTTGAATGAGGAGCGGAGTAACTGGATGCGTTATGTCAACCCGGCATGTACTGTGGAGGAGCAGAACCTGGTTGCTTGCCAGAATGGTTTGGAAATCTACTTCTACACCATCAAACCACTTCAGCTGGGCCAGGAGCTTCTTGTGTGGTACTGCCCTGAATTTGCCCAGCGTTGTAACTACCCTCCTCTGGGCCAACTAGCTATTGACAGTATTGGTAAGTTTGTGGGTAGAGTTAATTCACAAAGGTGCAAGGACTGAGTTGAGAGAGAAACTATTCTTGCGCCCACGCATTGAGACAAATCTGTCATGTACTGTCATTGTAAAGTAAGACTCCAAATCAAAGCACCGGCCGACTGACGCACTCTTTGTGTGGGTGTTTAAGAAGTTACTCAGACACACCCACAGCCCTTTTGTTAAAGCAGGACACAAAGCATGAAGAGTAGAGTCCTGAAAGCAGAGAGGGTCTGTCTCCAGGTATAGCCATAGTACCTGAGTAAGGTGAGACCAATTTCAGGACTTTAGGCAATGTTTCAGTTTCCCTTTTTTTTTTTTTTCCAAGAAAAAAGCTCCACATAGAAACACAGCTGGCAGCTCTTTCACACACACAAAGCATTTGGCTTTCATTCACAAACACAAAGAGTGCACATGGTAGCAGAGAGACCGCATGCAAACACAGAAATACTCATTTACACGCACGCTCACAGACAAGAGGCTGCCTGAGGTGCTGACAGCATTCTGGCACGACTCCCCTTATTTATTTGCCTCTTTAAGGAGGAAGAGAGGTGGGAAGCGCTCCAGCGACTACTTGAACTTCCTGACAAGGCGACCCGCTGACAGATTGATATCTCACTGAGTGTCGGCCGTTTGTTTGTTGAGAGCTGGCCTCTCAGGAGAGGGGGGAAGGGTAACGGAGGGGGAACTCACAGTAGGTGAGGGTTGCTCACTGGTCGTGTGGGTTGATATTAATCGTGTGCAAGACTAGGTGAAATGTACATACATACTTCTGTATTTTGTCTTCCTCTGTTTCTGTGAGTCATTTAAGCACAATCTTCTTGTGATTTTTTTATATATAAAGTTGAAGCGGCTGATCTACAACCAACGCAAAAGGTCACGTCACCCCGCTGCTCATCGAGCTCTACCTGTTGCAGCCCGCATTAAATTCAAATCTCTAATGCTCACCTACAAAGTTGTCTCTGGTACTGAAACCTACCCACCTGAACGGCCTTGTACAGGCATATTTTACCTCACGACCGCTGCGCTCCTCCAATAAGCGACGCCTGGATCTGCCACCTGTTCGCTCAAGGCAATCCAAACTTTTTTCGTTTGTTGTTCCCCGTTGGTGGAACGCACCACCAGTTCCTACCAGAGCAGGGGCGTCCCTCTCTACCTTTAAAAATCTCCCGAATCTCCTTTTAAGAATTGTCATAGCACTTATTGTTGCACTAATGCTTTCTTATTGCACTGCACCTTGATTGTAAGTCGCTTTGGATAAAAGCGTCTGCTAAATGACTAAATGTAAATCTTTTAGGATTATTTATGTCTTTAAAAAACACACTGTGTCACTTTCAGATTAAAAGCACTATTTTATCTTATGTATCTTGTCCTGCTTGTGGTGGAAAATACTTACATCTGGCCAACACTCTAATGCAAGTAACATATTGTCCTCACTAAGTCCATGTTATCTGTATCCTGATCAGATACCTATTGTTTCACATGTGGTGTCCACTTTCATAGAGAGCCAGGGCAAGTCTGGGAGACAGACCGCAGGTCTTCTAATCTTTAACCCATAAAGTAACTCATTGAACTGAAAGTAAAGTTGAACAAGGAACTGTGCATGATCACATTAATACCATGGGTGTATGTGTCACTTATGCTTACTGTATTTCTAAAAATGATTTTGCTGATGTCATTTCTGTTTATTTGTTTCACAGAACAGAGTCAAGCTCAGGAGAAGACAACAGGGAAACTAGGACACAGCGTCTCTGAAATCTTAAAAGACGAGCCTTCCAAATCCCTGATGACCTGCCCCAGACGTTTGGACAGTCCTTTGTCTCAGACTAACTTCTCAGCGGTTTTTCCCTTATGTCCACATGTTGTGTACCCAATGCAGCCCCACTCAGAATCCATCCACGGCCATAGATATGCAACTCTACCACCTCTGTCATCCTGTAACCCTCCAGCTGCAAAAAGGCCAGCTCTAAGTAGTCCTGTCCCTTCCAATTTGCACTTCACCTTTCAGCACAATCAAGGCCCGGTTATAGCCAAACCTTACCAAGAGCCCTCGGTGCCCGATCGAGTTCATCCTGCTCTGAGGCATGCTCCCTATCTAATGCCTCACTACTCACTTGGCCTTAACAGCATTCTACCTCACTCCTACCCGTACTACAGTGATCGACTGAAGCCTCACCTAACACTCTCATCTCATTTACTGCCTTTTGATGGCTATGCACACTTCCTTCATCCTCTGGCCAATGCACACAAAGACTTGACACTTGCACTATCCAACACAAAACAAGACCTCATTCTTTCACAGACCAGTGAAAACAAAGACAATAAGGACCTCATATCAAAAAGGACAAACTACCTCAGGATCCCCTCAGATGACCTCAGAGATTTCAAACACTCTCCTCCCAGCAATGTCAAGGCAGACCTCACTATACCTGCCACCTCCAGTGCCTCATCCATGGCCACATCGCTCCGCAAAGCACTGCCCTCTCTTGCACCTGGAGGTTGCTCACCACCAGTGGGCATGGCTGCTTTTTCAGACTGCCTCCCTTCCAAACCCACCTCCGCCACTCAGAGCAGTACAGAGGATGCAATGGACCTCAGGAAGACCAAACGAGGTGGGCAGACTATCGGCTACAAGACCCTGTCTTACCCCCTCACAAGGCAGAATGGAAAGATCCGGTATGACTGCAACATTTGCGGGAAGGTTTTCGGTCAGCTGTCTAACCTCAAGGTTAGTTCCTCTTCATCATATTAGTAAAGCAGGGTTTGGAAAACAGAGCAGCCACTTGCTTCATGCAGTTACTGTAAAATCACTTGCATAATATGTAAAGGAACTGAGAATTAGAATTTAGCAGCTACCACTGTTTATCGAAATGTAAATACTTAAATCTCTGACATGCTGTCCTCAGGTCCATCTGCGAGTGCACAGTGGCGAGCGTCCCTTCAGGTGTCAGACCTGCAATAAAAACTTCACTCAGCTGGCCCACCTGCAGAAACACTACCTGGTTCACACAGGAGAGAAGCCTCATGAATGCAAGGTACGGTTACAGTGGTTAAAGAAATGGTTACCACATAGTACCGCTCAAACGTCTGTGCAAAATATGTAGTTTCAGTCAACAGCTTACCTGGCTCGGTCCAAATAAAACTGATTATCGTGGTTTATCTTGTTTATTTGTGTAGTAACTGTGACTCCTTCTCTCTGTTTTGACACAGGTGTGCCATAAGCGATTCAGCAGCACTAGCAACTTGAAGACCCACCAGAGGCTACACTCAGGTGAGAGGCCTTACCAGTGCAAACTCTGCCCGGCACGCTTCACACAATTCGTCCACCTGAAGCTCCACAAACGCCTCCACACTGGAGAACGACCCCACAGGTGCCCTAGCTGCCCCTGTGCCTATCTCCACTACTGTAGCCTCCAGGTGCACCTTCAAGGCTTCTGCCCTCTCTCCCCCTCTGCCTCCCACAGACACTCACCGGAGGAGCTACACCGAGTCAACTCAGAGATCGAGAGGTTTGACATGAGTGAAGCGGCAGAGCAGCTCGAGGCCATGGCTGCAGAGGCTGAGATGGACAAGGGGAACGTTATTGACATAATAAAGAAGATGGAGACTCATACTTCTGGCCACCAGGGTGGCGCCAGAGAGCAGACTGAGTTTAGCATCTACAAAGCAAAGGAGTGTTCTGCCGTTCAGCTGCATCATGGCAGCCCTCTACCTCTGCATCCAACCAGCATCAAGCTGGAGTCAGGCTGTATATCAGAGCCCTAAAACAGCCTTGCTAATCCAGCCATATAATCCTTACAGGTCAACTCAGCAGCTGTCTGTTACTGCCCTATTTGAAGTAAAGCCTTATCTCAATCATGGATTGCCTAGCCTATACTTTACAGAGACTGTAGCGTGTGAAGAATCAAGTCTTTACCAGCATGGCCTGGGACCAATGACTAAGTTGATTTAATGTATACATCTTTGTTAATTTATTCTGTTGCTAATATTAATCTGAAATGTATATATTAAAAAAAGGAGAGATCTGTGACATTTTCCGCTATTTGTTTTGTATCTCTGGAACATCTTCATAGAATAACAACTAAATATGTGATTATACGTACAATAAGTCTGTCTTCATTTGTGGTTTGACTGCGTGAGACTGAATCTTCTTGTTTTTGTGTGTGCTACAATTACTCCATGACTATGTATCATAAGGTGCGAAACCTCAGTTGTGTGTGTTATGTGTAACACACTTACCTTTGCGTGTGTGTGTGTGTTGTGTGCTGAGGCGGGATAATAGTGACGTAGAGAAACATCCTGTTATGCGTCTTGGAATAATCATCATCAAAGAGTGTCAACAACAACAAACTAGTTTTGTACTAAGCAGTTCAACATCAGTTTCAGTATTAATCAGCTAACTAGAAAATAAACCCACGACAGATTCAGACTCTAAGTTAGATCATATATATATATATATATAACTAAAACACAAGCTGACTGTAAAAATAATCAAACTGACATGATGACAGTGCACACACAAACATTATATTACAATACAGTGAGGAGGCCAGACATGCTCTGTGCACTTATTGTGCAGTAGCCTTGTGTGATCCTCAGATTACAACTTAAAAAGGGTGTCAGGTGGCTCATTGTTCAAAGTGGCCACCAAATGATGGGACTTACTACTTACATGCAAAGAGAGAGCATGCATCTTCAATGATGATGACACACTGCTGATCAGGACACAGCCTGCCTGCCTACCAGCTGCTGTGGAGCTGACCACATATTATACAGAAGAATGGCCCAACAGGGGATCAATATAATATTGATTATCCCACATTATTGCTGAATAATTCTTGAAAATAACACGTGCATGTGAGGAACCTGATCAATAAGCCATCTATCAATAGGAAACAAGCATGATACCTCCCATTAAAACATTAGGATCGTTCATGATCAGAGGCTGGAGGGAGGTGAGCTGCGTACAGTAACAGTAACGGAGCGCGCTCGGTAAACCGACGCCCCTTTAAACCCGAGCGGTGACGTCATATATTTTTGACTGGGGGGGCAGGCAGCGGGAGAAGAAAGGAGCGGACGTACCCGGGCTTGAAGGATGCCCAGGATAATGTCACCGCCGCGTTATTCGCTCTCTCACATATCCCTATCATGATAAACGCTGTCGGGGCGGTCGCCCGCAGGATGCCGTCGGCGGCCCGGCGGAGCGGATGCTGGACAGCGTGGTGCCAGGCGGTGCTGTTCGGCGCGTCGGCGCTGGTTATTGTGGCCGAACGGACCGCACGTAAGTGGGCTGTGAGGATTCAAACCTTTTCGCGAGCGTGGGTGTTTGTTTGGCTGAGTGGATATGCGAACAAGGGAGGTGTGATGTTTTATTTTTGTGTAGTATTTTTTTTTTGTATGCTGGATTTAATGAATGAAACACTGTTGCATGGAGATGCTTCGTGCTGGAGCTGGAGCTGGAGCTGGAGCCAGCCTTGGTTCAGGTCAGAAACACAATTCAGATGGTGATGCTATAGAGCTCAGTCGTTACTGCTGAATTGGCAAAGCATTGCTCAGCTGGGTTGCCCAAACTGGGGCCCCCCTATTACCTGGATCAGGGGTCATTCAGCTGGGTCACATTTAAACCTCCACAGCAACAGACTGTCCTTGAAACAGACAGGGATCACCTTTTAGATTTCTCTAAAAACAAAAACATGATCAAATAGGTTATTCATGTAATTATAACTAAAATATTGAAATGAATGCACATCTGGAATCCGTTGTAAAGGACTGATCATTCCCTGACTAAGCAGATCAATGGGGCAAGGGCAGGACACAAGAGATGACAAGGTGACTGGAAGTGTACAAAGTGTGACTTTGCCTTCAGCGGGAGATAAAAATACTGTGCTGCTGCACTGACTCCACACTAGCTGTCACAGGAAAAAATGAAGCATTAGTTTAAAATGATCAATGTGGTGAGAGGTGCTTCATCGTTGTTTTTACAGTGCACGAGAAGTCTTGTGTAAGTAAAGGTAGAATAAATTGCAGGTTGTGATGAAGCCAGGAGTCAGGCTGTGGTCTCTGCTTGGTGGAAGCGTGTATCATCTCATTAGAGCGACTTCCTCTTAAATTAAAGGACACACTCACAACAAGGTGCTCTTTAATTTCTCAAGGACTCTGCTGGCCTCTGCAGCGCTCGACTAATCCCCTACACTGAAAACAAACATATCCCGCATGAAAATGCTCACACCGTCTTACATCTGTGTGTCTGTATTTGCTGTCTGTGTGTCAGTGTTCTACTGTGTAGGGTTTTACCTTTGGAATGAGGAGACGCAGTGGGCGGGCCTCACTCTCGGCCTCTTTATACCGGGGACAGCAGTTCAACTGCTGAGCATGAAATGGTACTGTGATGACGGTGATGACAGGCGATGCTACCTGTCTGTCATACACATACTGCACTTGGGCATCTTCAGAAGGTAAGATCTGTGCGACACCGGCTATCATCTGACACGATATTGTATCATTATAGGATATATAAAGAGGAACACAGGAAGAATTCTATTAATATCAATCTGTCATTGAAGCCTTCACCAGGAGGTTACTGTGTATCACATCTCTGGTATCTGTCTCTGTCTCCCTCTTCTGGCAGGTTATGGGACTGCATAAAGGCTGTGCTGCGTAGGCAGGACTCGGTCGCTGAGCTGGGAGCTGCTGTCATGCAGCAGGCAGATGTTGCTGCTCTCTGGCTGCTGGAGGCCCTCGTCCTCACACTGCCTCAGAGCCTGCTGCAGGCGTATGTCGTGGTGTCCACTGATGTGGGCATCATGTCTCCAGGTAAACAGATCGTATTGGCTCTACACCTCGCTTGCGGGCATGTAAATTGTTCAAGATAGTATCTCAATAAGAGATTTTTTTTTTTCATACTTCCTCAGTGGGCTATTGCTCTGGTTTCTGTTTGCTGTCTATTTCCTGGGCCCTGGTATTGTACAGCAGAGCCTGTTGTCTGATACGACCAGGCCACCTGGCGTTGCCTCCGGCGGCCCTGCTGTGCCAGCTGGTGTGGAGGGCGGGCATGTTGGCTGCAAGGGTGACTTGCCTCATGGTCTTTGCCAGGGTCTTTAACTGGTGGGTCTGTGGAGTGGCAGGTGAGCGATTTGTGGCTTTTGTGTAGCTGACACTTAAGCATGAAACCCTTTTAAAGGAAGCGACAGCGTGCAATAAAATGATATTGTGACGTAATCCAAGTAAAGATTCATATGGTCCTCATGATTCATAATTTACACATATAAAAACACGAGCTTATTCAAGTACACTTGTATACTAGTGTTGTAATTATCCTCAGTGATGCAGCGTATCCTCTTAATCCACTTGTTTTCACCTTCTTCTCTGCATCAGTGTGGTACACTGCATATGGATCCCCTATTGCATTGTATCTCTTAGTCTATTTTTACGTTGGCCTCCAGGTTTCCACTGGCTCACGGCCTCCTTCTGGCTGGTATCACAGCAACCAGACATCTGCACCGGCCCCTGGTGTTGGCGTGCCTTTAACGGCATCATGGGGCTTGTCCACATCTTCCTCTTCCTCAACGTCAAAGACGGACCGTCGCGCTTCCGCATGGCCAGTTTTTATGCAGTAAGACCTTTTGGTGAAATTGAACGTTTCTCGTCTTGTTTTTCTCTTACTTGATTCCGGTGCTTGTTTTCAGCGTGCCGTTTTGTATTCCATGTAGAGCACTGCCTCATCGAGCTGCACACACAGACAGATATATATATATATATACACACACACACTCACAGGCACGGGTTTGCATAGTCATCCTCACCTCTGCGTCCTCAGCTTACAGTGACGTAAAGCTGTCTGCAGACAGACTGATGTTGTGACCTTCTCTCCTCCTTCAGTTCATGCTCATAGAGAACGCCACTCTGTTGCTGGCTGCCTCCGACTTCCTTAGCGAAGCATCATGGGACAGTATGACCCTTCCTGCCACTGTGCTGTGCAGCTTTCTCCTCGGTGAGTTACCCTCTCTATCTGTGTTGGAACAGATTTGTCTCTGATGTTTTGATGTTCAGTGCTTATATTAGACAAATGTGAAAATGTTAAACAGTTTCTGCAGTATCTGAGTAATACAACCACAATGATTCAAACGGGTTCAAAGTTATTCTGGGTAGGACTACTCAGCTCTCTGAGTCACTGTACTGTCTATGCAAGTGCTACTTGAGAAAAAATAGCACAAACATAACCGGTGATGTGGCGCAAATTTAACAACTTGACAAAGATCTGACATGCAAGATATTCATATGCAGGATGTTGTGCTATTTCAGTCTTTTTTGATATAGTTGAAGGTGACAGTAAATAAACAGTGAGGTATAGGATGCTGTAGGACAGGATCAAAGACATCAGAGAATATCATAGAAGGAAAAACAAGTGAGAAGGTCTGTGTGTGTATATCTATCTATCTATCTATCTATCTATCTATCTATCTATCTATCTATCTATCTATCTATCTATCTATATATATATATAACCACTGGACATAAACCAAAGAAACATGTTATAGCATATAGGCTGTGAGTCGGAGAGATTTAGAAGCTAGTTCATGACTACTGGAAGTGTACAAAGTGTGACTTTGCCTTCAGCGGGAGATAAAAATACTGTGCTGCTGCACTGACTCCACACTAGCTGTCACAGGAAAAAATGAAGCATTATTTAAAATGATCAATGTGGTGAGAGGTGCTTCATCGTTGTTTTACAGTGCACGAGAAGTCTTGTGTAAGTAAAGGTAGAATAAATTGCAGGGTGTGTGAAGCCAGGAGTCAGCTGTGGTCTCTGCTTGGTGGAAGTGTGTGTATCATCTCATTAGAGCGACTTCCTCTTAAATTAAAGGACACACCACAACAAGGTGCTCTTTAATTTCTCAAGGACTCTGCTGGCCTCTGCAGCTCTCGACTAATCCCTACACTGAAAACAAACTATATCCCGCATGAAAATGCTCACACCGTCTTACATCTGTGTGTCTGTATTTGCTGTCTGTGTGTCAGTGTTCTACTGTGTAGGGTTTTACCTTTGGAATGAGGAGACGCAGTGGGGGCGGGCCCACTCTCGGCCTCTTATACCGGGGACAGCAGTTCAACCGTGAGCATGAAATGGTACTGTGATGACGGTGATGACAGGCGATGCTACTGTCTGTCATACACATACTGCACTTGGGCATCTTCAGAAGTAAGATCTGTGCGACGCCGGCTATCATCTGACACGATATTGTATCATTATAGGATATATAAAGAGGAGCACAGGAAGAATTCTATATATCAACTCATTGAAGCTTCACCAGGAGGTTACTGTGTATCACACTCTGGTATCTGTCTCTGTCTCCCTTCTGGCGGTTATGGGACTGCATAAAGGCGTGCTGCGCAGGCAGGACTCTGTCGCTGAGCTGGGAGCTGCTGTCATGCAGCAGGCAGATGTGTGCTGCTCTTGGCTGCTGGAGGCCTCGTCCTCACGCTGCCCAGAGCCTGCTGCAGGCCATGTCGTGGTGTCCACTGATGTGGGCATCATGTCTCCAGGTAAAACGGATCGTATTGGCTCTACACTCGCTTGCGGGCATGTAAATTGTTCAAGATAGTATCTCAATAAGAGATTTTTTTTTTTCATACTTCCTCAGTGGGCTAGCTCTGGGTTCTGTTTGCTGTCTATTTCCTGGGCCCTGGTATTGTAGCAGCAGAGCCTGTTGCCTGATACGACCAGGCCCACCTGGCGTTGCCTCCGGCGGCCCTGCTGTGCCAGCTGGTGTGGAGGGCGGGCATGTGCTGCAAGGGTGACTTGCCTCATGGGTCTTTGCCAGGGTCTTTAACTGGGGGTCTGTGGAGTGGCAGGTGAGCGATTGTGGCTTTTGTGTAGCTGACACTTAAGCATGAAACCCTTTTAAAGGAAGCGAAAGCGTGCAATAAATGATATTGTGACGTAACCAAGTAGAGATTCATATGTTCCTCATGATTCAAATTTATACATATAAAAACACGAGCTTATTCAAGTACACTTGTGTACTAGTGTTGTAATTATCCTCAGTGATGCAGCGTGTCCTCTTAATCCACTTGTTTTCACCTTCTTCTCTGCATCATGTGGTACACTGCATATGGATCCCCTATTGCATGTATCTCTTAGTCTATTTTTATGTTGGCCTCCAGGTTTCCACTGGCTCACGGCCTCCTTCTGGCTGGTATCACAGCAACCAGACATCTGCACCGGCCCCTGGTGTTGGCGTGCCTTTACGGCATCATGGGGCTCGTCCACATCTTCCTCTTCCTCAACGTCAAAGACGGACCGTCGCGCTTCCGCAGGCCAGTTTTTTATGCAGTAAGCCTTTTGGTGAAATTGAACGTTTCTCGTCGTTTTTCTCTTACTTGATCCGGTGCTTGTTTCAGCGTGCCGTTTTGTATTCCATGTAGAGCACTGCCTCATCGAGCTGCACACACAGACAGATATAATATATATATAACACACACACACACACACACACACACACTCACAGGCACGGGTTTGCATAGTCCCCACCTCTGCGTCCTCAGCTTACAGTGACGTAAAGCTGTCTGCAGACAGACTATGTTGTGACCTTTCCCTCCTTCAGTTCATGCTCATAGAGAACGCCACCTGTTGCTGGCTGCCTCCGACTTCCTGACGAAGCATCATGGGACAGTATGACCCTTCCCGCCACTGTGCTGTGCAGCTTTCTCCTGGTGAGTTACCCTCTCTATCTGTGTTGGAACAGATTGTCTCTGATGTTTTGATGTCAGTGCTTATATTAGACAATGTGAAAATGTTAACATTTCTTTCTGCAGTATCGAGTAATACAACCACAATGATTCAAACGGGTTCAAAGTTATTCTGGGTAGGACTACTCAGCTCTCTGAGTCACTGACTGTCAGCAAGTGCTACCGTGAAAAAAGCACAAAACAAACCGGTGATGTGGCGCAAATTTAACAACTTGACAAAGATCTGACATGCAAGATATTCATAGCAGGATGTTGTGCTATTTCAGTCTTTTTTGATATAGTTGAAGGTGACAGTAAATAAACAGTGAGGTATAGGATGCTGTAGGACAGGATCAAAGACATCAGAGAATATCATAGAAGGAAAAACAAGTGAGAAGGTCGTGGTGTGTGTGTGTGATTAAGATATATATATATAATAATATATATATTATATATATAGAGATATATAATTATAATATAGATATATTATATTATAGATTTATTAAAATAGCCTGTTTAGGTTTAAGAGAAGTTAA